>NC_058131.1:283453599-283523416 GCF_016433145.1 Gracilinanus agilis
AAGGAAGGAAGGAAGGAAGGAAGGAAGAAAAGAAGGAAGGAAGGAAGGAAGGAAGGAAGGAAGGAAGAAAAGAAGGAAGGAAGGGAGGGAGGGAGAGAGGGAGAGAGGGAGAGAGGGAGGAAGAAAATTATCTAATCTAACTCTTTAATTTTATAGATGAAAAATTTAGGCCCAGAGAAAGGAAAGAATTTGATCAAGATCATATTCCAGTTAGAAGGAAAGCCCAGACCACAGTCACATCTCTCCCCTCTCCATTCAATGCTCTTTTGCCACATTGCCTTGTTTCTACTTGTGCTCAGTGAGTTCATTTTATTGGTTATGTTTATGGTATTTGACTCTCCCAAAAGGTCAATTCAAATATCAATAGAAATTTACCACAGAAGGAAAAAGAGAAGTTGACAGCATATCTGGAACAAGGAGGAAAAAGAAGTGACTGAATGAAGAGATAGGAAATAAGAAAAAGAATAACTAAAGGACCCAACTGGATAGCAGTAAAGATTCACCATAGCTACAAATGTCTTGCTACTACCTTCAGAGCAAAGCACTTAGGATCATGGATCTAAAGCTGGGAGAAATATTAGAAGCCATTCAGCCCAAACCCTTCATTTTACAGATGAAACAACTGAGATTCAGAGAGGTTAGGTGACTTTCCACAACTACACAAGTCATAAGCAACAGAAGCAAAACTGAAACCTAGGTCTTTTCATTCTAAATCCCACGCTGTACCTACTTCACAACACTGCTTCATTTTAACTAGAAAGCCAGAAATAGGGCCCTTTCTACCTAGGAAAACAGCCTACTTCACTGTTGAACGACTTTAATTTTTAGGTTTTCCATTACAACCATCCAAAAACTGTACCTCTGGATCCTACTTCCCCTACTCCCACCCTTGTTCCTAGTTCTGCCCTCTGAGGCCAAGCAGGACAAAACTAATTACTGGTGCATATGGTAGTCCTTTAAATACTTAAAGATAGCTTTCATAATCCTCCTGGTCTTTTCTTCTCTAGGCTAAACATCCCCAAGTCTTTCAACCAATCTTTATACATAGTCTCTATCCCTCTCACCATTCTGATCTCCGTCCTCTAGATAGATTCCAATGTGGTCTTTTGTGTTTTGTTTTTTTCATCATGATAACATGACTCATCGGATGGAGGCAGGGACTTTGTCATGTCATTCCAGAGGCAAGAATATATTAGCATAGCCCAGAGCCCTTTCAAAGATCTATCCTTTTGGTTAATCTAATAATTATTCTTGGCCATACTAATATATCACACTTTTAAGGTTTGCAGAATTCTTTTCTTACAACGACACTGTGACTACAGAGTATAAGTATTATCATCCCCATCTTACAGGTTAGGAAATTGAGTCTTGGGGAGGTGATTTGACAAAGGAGGCCTATGTGGTAAAGCTGGGACACAAATCTAGCTAACTCTAAATCCAGTGCCCTTTCGAATACACCTGCTGCTTCTCCAGTATCAACTCCATCATCCAGGTCTGAACTAGGAAAATCTTTTAAGGAACCCTTGCCCTCTTCTTACCTTATCTTCTATATTCCCAGTGTAAACCATCCATCTTAGCTAGGCTAGTCTCATCACTGTCCTCAGAAAATTCTTAGCATATTACTTCTCCCTCCTGCTGGATTTCCCTCCCCCCTTTCTCTCTGTGTTATTCAAGCCCTATTCTTTCCTCAAGGATAAACTCAAGTCCCATCTGCTCCAGAATACCTTCTTCAACTATTTCAACCCTCAACAATCTCCTTTCACTGAATTCCCACAACACTTAGTGTCTGTACCGATCCTTTTGTTGCTTACTCTCCAACCATACCATCTTGCCACTGTTTCCTGTGGCATATCTTATCTCCCCAACAACAGAGTAAATTCCATAAGGTTATGAAACATGCTTTTGCATTCCCCACATCACCTTGCACATAAATGCTCAATAAGTAGTAATTGAATTGAGGCTGGGTGTAAATTATATGGTCTCCATAGAGATTCCCTCTCCCCTGCCCAGTCCAAAAATTCTATAATTCCATTCCCTAAAACTAATCTCCCTACCATCAACCCCTTAAGCCATCAGTTTTGCCGAAAATGATTTTATTTTCATCATACCCATATCCTCTGATTTGAGTAGGAAGAGAGAAGCAATGTGGCATAGTGGAAAGAATGGATATGAATCAGGGGTCCTGAGTCTGTCACCAGCTCTCTCTGTAACCTTGAGCAAGCCATTCACTTCCTGAGCCTCAGTCGGATTTATATGATGTCTGACTCTTGCATTTTATGTGCTTTATACTATTCTGAGATCTTGACCAAGTCCCTCAGTCTTGTTAGACTTGTGATTTTAAAAGGCAGGGTCCATTACAACCACCTCTCTCTTAACCAGGACCAGGAACAACATCAGAGATTTCATTCTGGTTTTTCCCCCTTTAAGGAAAAAAAAAAAAGGAAAGTCTTTCTGAAATAACAAAAGTGGAACTTTTAGATGGAGCCTGGGTAACAGAATTTCAACCTGGGAGAAGGTATTTTTGTTGCTGCTGTTGTCTTTTGGGATTTTTTTTTTTTTTTTTTTGAGAGCATGGAAGGAGAAAATTTTGAAGTCTAATAGTAACACAGCCGCAGCAGCTGGACAAATAGGAGGAACACTGTGTTGTGTGTGCTTTCAGGCAAGGGACTAAAGATGAGCTGACATGTTTTTTCTAAGTTGAAGGAGAAATAAGGCTAGGAATAGAGTCCCTGATCTACATCATTTCCACACCAAACAGAGCAGATTTCTTTTCCTTTTTTTTTTTTTTTTTTTTTAAATGGGGAAAAAATAAGCCTGTTCAGTGGATAACCTGATGGGGGCAATCCCAGTTCCCAGGACACTAGATTTTCCTTGCTGTGCCCTCTTCCTCCTCCTCTTTGTTTCCTGCTTCCCGGATCACGAGCACCTCAGTGCACCCAGGCACACACACACACACACACAGTCTCCCTGTCAAGTTCCTGGCTGATCCGGAGGGACATGTGTTGGGGAGATGGCAACTTCGCCATCCAACTGCTCTTCCCCGGGGCCTCAGGAACTGCGGTAACCATAGAAACAGCAGCCAATCCAGGGGCTCTGCGGCCAGCAGGGGCGGAGACAGACCACTTAGACACACACAGGTAGGAACAGGAAAGGAAGGCTTTTCCATCGCGCCACCCAGCAGCCCACATTAGGATGAGAAGCGCTGCCTGCCGGGTTTCTGCAAACAGACACTCAGAGAGGTCAGAAAACTTCCCTTTACTTGCAGCAGGTACCTTCCGCCTTGAGTGGCCAAAAGCACCATCCTACACCTTCCACTTCCAAAGTCAAGAGCCTGGGCACTTCCTTCTTCCGGAGACTTCTACATACACCTTATCGTGGGTACCACAATTGTCGACAGTGTCTTTCAAGTCTACATTTTATCAGCAACTGTCTCCCACTCATAGGTTGGAAACTCAGATCTGGAAGGTACTTGAAAAACCATCACATCTATTCTCACCCACTCATTTAACAGAAACAAAAACTAAGGGCCAGAGAGTGACTAGCCCGAAGTCACACTGCTAATTAATCTCAGACCCAACAGCGGAACCTAAGTATCCTGAACCGGGACCCTCCCAGAGTCCAGGGCTCTCTGCTACACCACATATTGTCTCATCAATGTCAACCCTGTCTTCCCAGCTACTTCCCAATATCTTTGAGACTATACACCAAACAATACTTTTGCATCATCTCCCAGCCTAGCACCCAGAACAGAACTGTTCCATGTAAATAGTAGTTCATTAAATAATAGGTGTTCAAAAAGGTTGATGAAGAAATTTGGATCTCAAGCATTGCTTGGTTTAAAGAGTGTAAGAGAACTTTTTAAAAAGTTATTTTGGGTTCTTTGATTTAAGTGACTCAAAATGGTACAACCAATCACACAGATAGAATTGTGGATTACTCAAAGCTATGGAATTAGATAATAAATCAGTAATAGCTGGTTTTTATTTAGCACTTCACTGTTTATAAAATATTTTCATGGTTTTTTTATTCTCTCTTCCCAAAATCCTTACAAAATAAGTCATGCAAATATTACTATTCCCATTTTTCAGATAAGGAAACCAAGGCTCATAGAGATTAAGTAACTTGCCCAAGGGTGCCCAAGTAGGAACTGGCAGTTGAGTCCAAATCCAATTCCCTTGGCTCTGAGTCTCAAATATTGTTTGATTAATCAGTTTTCCAAATGCTTGCAAACTGGCAACCCAATTCTATTATGCCCCCTTTTTTTCTTTCTAATACCAAAGAAAATTTCAGCCACCTTCTGTCTCCTCACTCTCTCCTTCACCACTTCTGATCTCCCACTCCCCAGGCTGGGCCAACTGATCTTTCAAAGTTTTTCCTGAGGGAAGCCTCCAGTTTAACTAAACCTCATAGAAAGAAGATGAACTGGTATCTACGCTCCTTTCTAGCTCTCACATTCTTTAAGCTCACAAGAGAGTCAGACAGTCAATTCACAGCTCCGCTGGGCTTATGGGGCCCTAGGTAAAATGGTGG
The DNA here is from genome assembly GCF_016433145.1 of Gracilinanus agilis. Taxonomy (NCBI): domain Eukaryota; kingdom Metazoa; phylum Chordata; class Mammalia; order Didelphimorphia; family Didelphidae; genus Gracilinanus; species Gracilinanus agilis. The sequence goes on from NC_058131.1 coordinate 283,458,130, forward strand.
TTACAGAACCTGTTTGGTAAATGGACTGGGAAGCAACTTCAGTTCCCAGCCCCCTGAGGCTGAAGGGAACTGCCTGGCTTCTAATAGACTATTTGCTCAGGGTCACTTTTCACCTAAAGGTTTTGGAACAGTAAGGTTCATTACCCTTCATCTCTAATCCCAAAACAACTCAGGAAATCAAGATTCCAACCAGTTTCTTCATTGCAAGAACATTTATTGGGTGTCAACTATGAATACCTAGCCTTGTGCAAAGTGAGCATAGAGAAATAGCACAAAGTATTTCACATGGTCCCTAAACTCAGAGTTTACAGTTTAGCTGGAGAGAAAAGATGCATGCTTGAGAAAAACTCAAACAATAATACAATATGCGTATGATGAGACCAAGTGAGTGGCAAACAAGAAAGGCTACAAGACTTAGTGGCACAAAATGAAAAGGGTCTTTTTCATCACTGGTCATCTAAACTCTCTGGGTTTCATTTTCCTTATGTAAAGTGAAGATGTTAGTGGAGAATGATAGAATAAATTGTGGCACATGAATATAATGGTATATATCATTTCAAGTAAGACCTAATGAATATGAATAATTCAGAGAAGCATAAGAAGATTTATGTGGACTGATATAGAGTGAAGAACCAGAAAAGCAATACACCCAATGACTACAGATATAGATAAATACAAAGGGAAGGGGAAAAAAAGAAATAAATTATAATGACCAAAGTGATACCCAGAAAAGAATTGAGAAAACATGACTTCCTCTCCTCACTGGAGAGAGGAGGAACTATGGATCTAGAATGTTGCATATGATATCAAACACAGTTGATGAGTTTTTGCTTTGTTCTCTTTTTTTATCTTTGTTACAGGGATAGATTGCAAGGAAGGAGAGGTAAAAGGAAGATATTGGTGAATGGTGGTAAGGAAGGCAAAATATGTTAATAAAAATGAGATTTTTTAAGAAACAAGATGACAGAGTTAAACACGATGATCACCAAGTTCCTTTTCAGCTCTAAATCCTATCATCCTAGGTCAAAGTTTACTATGGATTGGGGTAGAGGATAATCAAGGAATGTCCTATTCTAGAAAGGTTAGAACTTGAACTGGTTCTTGAATGATGGGTACAATTCATATGGAAAAAAGGAACAAAACTGAACAATATGAGCAAAAAGTGAAAATGCAGAAAGTTTTAGAAAAGCAAGCAAGCTGATTTCACAAAAAGCTGGAAAGACCTATATGAACTGATACAAAGTGAAATAAGCAGAACCAGGAGAACAATGTACAAAGCAAGAGCAATATTGTGCAATGATCAACTGTGAAAATCTTGGCTACTCTCAGCAATATGATAATCCAGGACAAATCTGAAAAATCTGAAGGACTTATGACAAAGAATGCTATCCACCACCAAAGAAAGAACTGCTGGAGTAAGCATGCAGTTGAAAGAATACTGTTTTTCACTTTAGTTTACTTGTGTTTTTGTTTGGGGGTCTTGGTTTTATATGAGTATTCTCTTACAACAATGACCAATATGAAAATATGTTATTTGATAATGATAATACATATATAACCCAGATCAAACTGTTTACCATCTCTGGGAGGTGGGCAGGGAAAGGAGAGAGGGATAAAATTTGGATCTTAGAATTTTGGAAGATGTATGTTGAAAATTGTAATTATAGGTAATGAAAAAAATTAATTATTTTAAATAAAAATAAAAAAGCAAGCAAGCCAGATGAATGCAGGTTCTTGAACCAGTGGTTCTTATTGATAACATGGAGAACATGGAAGTTCTTCCCAGTTCTAAACCACTTCTTTTTCCTTCTCTCCAGAATCCCTATTCCCCCACCCATGAAAAATGTCAAGGGAAACCATCATCTGACTCAGCTCAGAAATTTGGGAAATCCTTTCTCTAGAACGTATTTGGCTACAGTTGGGGTAAAGCTAGGTTTTCTCAGAATCAACTGCCACCATGACAACATTCCAACACAAGGCATTCTTCTAAAAGACCCCTCTGCCAAAGGAGTCCATGATAACAGAAGTTTACCATTCAACTCACAACCATTTGGTCTCTTTTCTCTAGAAGTCATAAGCTATGCTTAATAATCAAGGAATTTGGGCACTAGGATGTGGTTTCCAAGGTTCTAGCCCTCACTGATTTATCCAAACTACTTTTCATGGCTGGGACCACAGTATGCCCACCTTCAAAATGGGGGAAAAAATGTCTCCAAGAATTTGTGTGTTTTATATGTGTATTCTACTATAGCACTATTCTAATGCTTCATTTTTAATATATAAGACAAATGCAGAATCCTCCAAAACTGTACTGTATTCTGCACTTCATTTTTAGGGAAGATAAGCTAGTTAAATTAGAATTTTCATGGAGGAGAAATCTCTTCCAAAATATACCTTAGGATAATAGATTTAGAACCAGCAAGGACCTTAGAGACCATCTAGTCCAACCTCATTATTCAAGCCTAGTTAAGTGGCTTATCCAATGGTAATGCCATTACCAGGATTTGAAGGAAGGTACTCTTGTAGCAGCTCATTTTTAGTCATCATTCTGCCCTTTATCATATATCTTCTACATCTAGTCATTCATTAACTCATCTACTCATTCAAGAAACATTATTTTTTTCTTGGTTACACATGTATTATCATGTAAAACATATTTCTATATTGTTCATTTTTGTAAGAGAATAATAATACTAAACCAAAATGCCAAAACAAAAATCCAAATAAACAAATGAAAAATCTCATTCTTTGATATGCATTCCAACTCAAGCAGTTCTTTCTCTGGAGGTGGATAACATTCTTTGTTGTAAGTTCCTCAGATCCCTTGTATTGCTGTTAATAGCTAAGTCTTTCACAGTTGAGTATCTCACAATATTGTTGTTACTATGTACAGTGTTCTCCTGGTTCTGCTTATTTCACTCTGCATCAGTCCATGAAGGTCTTTCCAGCATTTCTTTAGTCAAGAGGGATTTGGAATACTTCTTCATATAATTATTGATAGCTTTGATTTCTTCATCTGAAAAACTGTTTATTCATATCTTTTGACCATTTGTCAGTTGGAAAATAACTTGTATCAATAAACATTGTGAAGCACTGGGTGTGTTCAAAGTATTATCTAGGTACCTGAAAAGCTAAAAATTCTAAATAAGACACATTACCTGCCTTCATGTCGCTTCCAATCCAATGGGGATGTAAAAGAAATCACAAATAACTATACTATACAACTTTGTGGAAGTTGCTAGACAATGTCCTATGGAAAATTGAAATGGAGAAGATCATTCATAAATAGGAAAATCAAGGAAAGGCTAATGGAAGACATTTGAGTTCAGCTTTAAAAGGATAAGTAGGAATTCAGCAGGTAAAAGGAAAGGTGGGCTGGGAAAGGAAGTACATTTACGGTATAAGAAATAGTGTGAACAAGACAGAGTCAAGAGAACACAATGTAAGTAAAAAGACCCCTGTGCCTAAAGTATGGCAGGAGGGAGAAAGGTCATGTGCCCCTAGACTGTGGAAGGTACTGAATGCCAGAGAAAGGAATTTGAACCTTATTTGACAGGAAATAGGGAAGCACTGAAGATGCATAGTCTTGTTCAATCTAAATTTATATTCATAACAATGACCTTGGAAGTATTGCAAGATCCTGAATCATCACCAAAGATTCTATTAGGACCAAATGTGCCTTGCTTACTAAAGCAGTAAAGCAAGCCATTGCATTTTAGAAAGACTTAAGGGACTTCCAGCAGGGCCCAGGCATCGCCAGATGAATCTAGGACCTCAAATGATCCAGTGTTATTACGGCCTTATTCCTATTTTACCTCTGACATCCAGAAAATCTTATTCCCCTTAATATTGATGTTGTTCAGGATTCCAAAAGAGGTGAAACTGATCGATTAATTTGTGGGATGGCAACTTCTTTTTAAGAATATACTTTTAAAATTATACCTATACTTAAAGAAAAGGAAAAAAATGGGTTTTCTCTCTCTCTTGTTAAGTATTATGTATCTTCAAGAACCTGGACTCTGTGATCCCTAAAAACTGTGAGACAGAGAAAAGAGCTCAATTAGAGATACAAAATTGTGCCATATTACCATAGACACTTATTAAATACCTACTATGATCAGAATGCTATAGTAGAAAGTAGAGGAGAAATATAAATTTTAGTAATGATAACAATAATAAGTGGCATTTCTAAAGGGGGTTAAGATTTGAAAATATCTTTCCAACAGTTATTTCATTTGAGCCCCACAGCAATCCTATGAAGAGAATATTGTAGGTATTATTATTCCCATTTTAGAGATGAAGAAACTGAGCTTCAGTAACTCACCAATATCACACAGTTGGCAAGTATCAGAAGTGGAACACTAACTGTATAACCAAGATAAGGCCCCTGCCCATGTAAAACTTATAGTCTAACTGGGGAATAAGATATACACAGATAATTCTCTATCGAAACTTCAAAAGAAGTAGAATTTCACAGTGAATCCTCCAATGACGGATACAGACTCGGGAAAAGACTTTTCTCGTTGCTCTTCTGGTAATGAGAGATGGGTACTGTAATACACTATAATAAAGAGAGACACATTGGAGAGGGATTTAGGGAGATCTACCAAAGAGACTGTCTAGTGACGACTGGACATCAAAAAGCTGAGGTTCTTCTCATGACTTTTGTCACTGGCTTGCTGTGAGATTTGTGCCCAAAAACCTCCCATGAAGCCTTCTCAACTAGCAATAACATTCCCTCCTCTGAACTCCTGAAAAACTTAATTGATTTTTATTGTTAGAACCACCATCCTCCCAGTCATCCAAACTAGAAAATTTGGGTCATCTTGGATTCTTCTCAGTCCCTCTACCTCTCAGCCAATCAGTTTCCAAATCCTATTTTAACTAAAAGGCAGCTGGATGACCCAGTGGACAGAGTGCTGGGCTTGGAGCCAGAAAGACTCATCTTTGGGAATTCAAATTTGGCCTCAGACACTTACTAGCTGTGTGATCCTGATCATTTAACCCTGCTTGCCTCAGTTCCTCATCTGAAAAATGATCTGGAGAAGGAAGTAGCAAACCACTCTAGTATTTTTGCCAAGAAAACCCCAAATGAGGTCACAAAGAGTTGGACATGACTGAAAAACAACAACATTATTTCAGTCACCACAATATCCCTCATATTTCTTCCCTCCTCTTCACTCTGTCTTTGCCTTAGGTTCAGGTTCCCATCACATCTGATGTGCACTACCATTAACAGTCCTTTCTACAGTCCATTCTCCACTCAGATGCCAAAATAATCTTTCTAATTCATAAGCCTAATAACCATGTCACTCCCCAACTCAAAAATCTTCTGTGGCTCCCCACATTCTATAGGATCAAAATACAAGTGCTCTAGCTTAGAATTTGAGGCCTTCCTTGAATCTACTTTTCTAGTATTTTTTCACTCACATTCCCTAGCTCTTCTTCACATACTCCTTATTCTAGCCAAATTAAGCCGTTTTCTACTCTTTGATATCAACTAGTCTCACTTCTAAGCATTCTCCCAGATTGGAACCCCCTCATTCTACAGATCACTACCCAATGAAATTCCTCTCTCCATTTCAGGTCCAACTCAGCTGTCATATCCTGGATGAAGCCTTCCTGATCCTACCCCAGTCCCAGCCCCAGCCCCAAGCTGAAAGTGATCTCTCACCTCTTCAAAAATCTTATTGCATCTTGTCTGGCTCTATCCTTTCCCTCTATGACATTCTACCTTCTATTGTAATTATTAATATATATGAGTCCTCTGCCTTCCTCATCCCCATGAGAATGTAAGCTCCTTGAGACAAGAACTGTGTCGTTTCTTAACTTCGTACCCCTTGCCACAAAAGATTCTGCACATAGCAAGTGTTCAATAAATCTTTGTTAATTGAATTAGTCAAAAAATACTCATTTTACACTGATCACACACTCCCTTGTACTATAGCTATTTGTCCAGGTGGCTTATCTTTCCTGTGGCAGACAAAGACTGGGTCTCACACATCTTTATACCCCTGTCCTCCATCATGTGTCTTGTCGGAGTAGGTCCTCAATAAATATTTGTTGAGTGAACAAACATCTATCTGAATACACTAGATTGCTGCTAAAGAAGTTCAAGGATTTCAAGCAAGGCTGTCTCCACCACCACATCACTAAGCCTCCTTCCTCTTGCCAACCAGCCATGTACTTCTCAGTGCATTCTACTGAACCTGGCACCATCCCCCCAGGTTTGCACACCCACACAGACCTGCAGCTTCAACTGGTTCCAGAAGCCAGCTTGAAAGCCTGTTCACTCCTCTAGGCAAGATCCCTCTTCTCAACCCCAACAGCACGTGGGAAACCATTCCAGCACATTTGGCTTTCTATGTATTTTTGGATTCCAGCAATAAATAAAAATAGTTTCAAGGACATGTGGGGGGAGAGGGAAAAGGGGGACCCAGTCCCACAAAGTTCCAGGATAAAAACCAAACATGTACAATTCCCCATCTTTTTCCTTTTCTCTCCAAAGGGGCCAGTGCTGATTGGTTGTCTTAGCATTCAAACCTGATTTTGGTAACTCTCCACCCCTCAAGCAAATCACATACATAGCACTCTAAAGTTAAAGTTAGTAGCCCCTCAGCCTTAAAAGTAAGTCGCCCATAGGGCTTTAAAAGAATGCATGCCCCTTGATCCAACAATACCCTTACTGGGTTTGTCCCCCCAAAGAGATAATAATGAAAAATGTTTGTACAAAAATATTCATGGCTGTGTTCTTTGGGGTGGCAAAAAACTGGAAAATGGGGGGGAGGTGTCCCTCAATTGGGGAATGGCTGAACAAATTGTGGTATATAATGATGATGGAATACTATTATGCTGTAAGGAAATGATGAACTGAAGGATTTCTATATGAACTGGAAAAACTTCCATGAACTGATTTGGAGCGAATTGAGCAGAACCAGGAGAACACAAAGTGAAACACTGTGGAACGATCAAATATAATCAACTTTGCTACCAAAAGCAATTCAATGATCCAGGACAATTCTGAGGGACTTGTGAGAAAGAACGCTATCCACATCAAGAGAAGGAACCGTGGGAATAGAAAGGCAGAAGAAAAACATATGATTTATCACTTGTTTATATGGGTATGTGACTTGGGGGTTTGGGTTTTTAAAAGATTACTCAATTACAAAAATCAATAATATGGAAATAGGTACTGAGTGGTAATTCATGTATTGCCCAGTGGAACTGCTTGTTGGTACCAGAAGGGGGGAGGGAAAAGGGGAGGGAAAGAACAAGAATCGTGTAACAATGGGAAAATACTTTAAAATTAATTAATTAATAAAAATAAAGTAAATAGTCAAATGCCTGAATGGAGCAAAACATTATACTTTGCCTAAAAATATCTAACCTCCTGAAAAAAGGCCTGAAATCTCAACATTAATGATTAATTTCACCAAATCACAGTCTGAGTGTCTTAAGAAACTGTCTAGTCCAACCCATAAACAAAAGAAATCCCCATAATACCATACCAAACAAGTGGTCATCCAGTTCAAAAAACCTTCAAGAAAAAAGAAACTGATCCACCCTCAAGGTAGCCTGGTCCAATTCTGGAATGGAGTTATTTCTTTAACTCTTGAAAATTAATCTCATCCCTCCAGCTAAAAGGAATTCCACCTCAAAAATCTGTATAGCACTTGAATTTCTCTCTTATTCTCGTCATGCTATACTGTATCTAACATGTTTATAAATGACAATTCCTCCCCCTTCCCCCTACCCCATTTGATTATAAGTTCCTTGAAGCCAGGGATTCTGCTCCTTTTTCTTATTTGTATCCCTGGCATACTGTAGATGTTAGCAGGCTGCATCATAGTCATTTTTACATGAGAGACAGATCATGGCAGACACATAAGATCAAATAAGGATGAGAATTGGTGAGCTATATACAGATATATCCTTCTAAATCCTCGCCTTCCATCCTAGAATCAATACTATATTGATTCTAAAGCAGGAGTGGTAAGGGCTAGAAGAAGGGAAGGGAAGGGAAGGGAAGGGAAGGGAAGGGAAGGGAAGGGAAGGGAAGGGAAAGGAAGGGAAGGGAGGGACAATGAAATATTTTTAAAATATGATAGGAAAATATTACTTTTACATGTAACAGAGGAAAAATAAAATGTTATTTTAATATAGATGTGAACTAGCATCCAAGGTTGCTATAAGAATAAAACGAGGTAATATTTGTAAGGTGTTTTACAAATCTTAAAGCACTATATAAATGCAGGCTATTTTTGTTACTCTTCAGAAGAGAGCAAAAGAGAATTCAGGAGACAGACAAACAGGGCAGCATTGGAACTACTAAGTTGAATTTTATATATATATATATTTTAACTTTATTCCAATAACAAATGTACACATAAGTTTTCCAAAGTTACATGATTCATGTTGTCTCCCTCCCCATTCCCAGAGCTGACAAGCAATTCCACTGGGTTATACATGTATTATCAGTCTATACCTAATTCCATTACTATATAGTTTTTAAAAATCTAAATTGTACATAACAGATATTCAGAGTGTCATCTGCAATCTTCTTTTTCTGCTCTTTGCATAAGGAAATGTTCATGTTTGAGAACTTTAAAACAATTTTTTTGTTTTGTTGGTTTTTTTTAAGAGAACTAATGCCAACCTTGTTCTGACTACCTAATAACCTGAGGGACAAATGCTGACAATGGAAGATGATGTTGGGGATCCTGGGAAGAGAGAAGCTTCAGAGGGATGGAGGGGGAGGGTTGAAGAACTTCCGGACCTTGCCATTTCTGCAGAGGGTCAGCTCCTAGAGGTCATAGAGGAGATCCAACCCACCAGTTCTCCATTGTCTCCCAAAGGACAAATATAACTGCTGAGGAATGCTCCCTCAAACATGAAAACCCTGTCTAGGCATTAAAGCAGGGAGGACCCACAAGTTATTCTAACCCCTAACCATTCCTATATATATCTAACACACAAGGTCAGTGACAGAGCTGCCAAGGTTCCTCTCACCTAAAGCAGTCTACTTCTTCTCCCAAAAATAGTAAATGTTGGGGACAGCTAGGTGACTCAGTGGCTAGAGATCCAGGCTTGGAATCAAGAGGACCTAGGTTCAAATCTGGCCTCAAGATACTTCCTCACTGTGTGACCCTAGGCAAATCACTTAATCCTGTGAATATAGGATTAACTCTACCCTTATCTATTTTTAGCTAATCAAATCAAGAACTTAAAGTACCCCTATTTGACACTAAGTAAGAGAGTTCGTAAGTCACTTACTAGAGTAAGCTCACATCTCCAAATGTTACTGCACCCCCTTGGGCAGTGCTAGGCAAATTGAAAGACTTCAATTGGTTCCCATAAAGTGGGGGTTCAGTGAGCCAGACTGGAGGAGGAGACTTTTTTCCTGGATCATGCATCAGCTTGCTGAGTGAGTAGCTGGCCTTCTTTTCCTGGCTTCTGGAGAGATTAGTTCTGGAGAGGCCTTTCTTTCCTGGCTTTTGGAGAGACTGGTTCTTGAGATTCCTGCCTTGGCTTTGGAGGAGACTGAATTAATGGAACCCTGGCTGAAGACACCATCTGGACTTCTGGCTGAAGATTACCAGGAAATCCATGTGGATAAAGTCTTGGGGAAGCCCTGCTGGGGCTGAGCCTGGCTTCTCAGGAGAAGGGCTAATAGGATTATTAGAATCTGTCTCTTTATCTACATTTTTCCACTTTCACTCTTTCCAGCTTTTTGTAAATAAAGCTGAAAAAAATCATTTTGACTTAAGCTGTAATATTTTTAAATTGGTGACCATAATATTACTTCAGAACTTTCATATTAGCATAAAAACCTAAATTTAAATTCTTACAATCCCAATAGCTGAGCCCTTGTCCTTCTATCTTAGAGTTGTTACTGAAACAGAAGGTAAGAGTTTAAAAAAATAGGAGAGGAGATTGGAAAGAAAAGATCAAAGGGAAGAAGATTCCTCTGACCCAGGTCGGGCTGAGTAGAGACAGAAAGAAGCCATTCCCAAGACCACATCTTTCTTTCTTAGTCTTCCCTATCCCTATCTCTGGGCTTCAAAGTGACCCTAATGGAGCTCTCTCCATCACTTCCTCTTGCCCTATTCTTTCAGTTAAGTACAGTGTGAGAAGAATGCAGAACTTGAAGTCAAAAGACTCTAGCTGCAATGAATAATTGTATTATTCTGGGACAAATCACTTGACTTCTCAGGGCCTCAGTTACTTCTTCTGCAAAATGAGAATACTTGGAATGTCTTCTCAGAGTTTTCTTCCAACTCCATGTTTGTTTGCAGCCTAGATGAGTGAATATGAATTTTTATTTCTCCAGAACAACTAAAGAAAGTTGTGCATGTGTCACTCTAGTCATCTACAACAGACATTTATTAAATATCTTCCGTGGGCAAAACAATGTGCTAGGTGCTAAGAAAGATACAGAATGGAGATCAGAAATTATCCCTACTCTCAAGGAGTTGACAGTCTCTAAAGGGAGTAGGACTCAGATGGCTAAGATACACCATAATATTACATTACAAGAACGATACTGAGATGATAGAGCTAGAGCTGGAAGAGACCTCAGAAGCCACCCAATCTAATTCCTTTTTTTCACAGATGAGGGAACTAAGATCCAAGGAGGTTAAGTGACTTGCCCAGGTGTATAAATAGAATTAGCTCATCCTCATTCATTGTTAGACTCTAGCCATCAGAAATAATGTCACCCCACCCAACTTAGTGGAGAGGGGAAATTAGTTACCCACATGTGACAATAAGTAACAAATCAAGAACAAGGGACTACCCTTTGGGCAGTCCAAAACAGTGTTGAGGCTGCCATTTGTCCACTGGAAATTGAAGGTGGATGCAGGAAGTGATGAAAGATGCTATCTTTTAAATATGATGGTAACTTCCTGTGGAGGCAGTTGGTGCTTTGAACTTGGTATAGAAGGATCTCTGGTGAGACCTCAGACCACTTTCCTCTGAACTGTCACGTGGATAAGTTAGGCTGACTCTGTCTCTTCTCTTGGCGTTTCTGGAGGCTCTACCCTCAGGGAGGCCTCTCTTGCCTCTCTAATTGTAAAAGGCCTTGTGGCTAGAAGCCTTGTTTAATTAACCTCTGTGCTCCTCTAAATTCTCATCCGGTCCCGATGGCCAGAGTTTCTCTCTCTCTATTTCCTTACCTTCAACCTTCCTAATTGTAAATAAACTTCCATAAAAGCCATCTTGACTTGGATGATCCCATTCCTGGCGACCATACTTTAAATGTCTAGTTTCCCCTCTTACACAGGGTCACACAGGGAAGTATTAAACCAAGTGTTGGGTCATACTTTCTTTGATTACTAAACTTACAGAGAACAGAGGCATAGTCCCTCATTTCATAGACAAGAATATTGGGACTCCAGAATAATGACAAACCTATACCATGGGGGTGGAAGTGCAGCAAAGTAGGGGAGTTCCAGCCTGGATAATGTAAATCAGAGACTTCATGCACCTTGACACAGTCAGAGGAGCTGTGGAAGCCTGGCAAGAACCTTGAAACATTGACAAATTGATATACATTAAGGCAAATTAAGCTCTGGTGATACCACTTTTTGGGTTGGTATCCCAGTCAGTGCAATGTCACTTCTCCTAAGGGTCAAAGGAATAGATGAGGTGGCCCAGGGTTGCAGGATGACCCTACTGGAAACCACAATGATGACTATCTTAGCAAGTGGCATTCTTTCATGTTCTACCCCTCTCCCCACAAGAAAAGGCAAGATTCTCTCCCAAACAAATCAGAAATATCCCACCACCTGGAAATGTTTCAGTGCAGACAGTGCTGACCCCCAAAGAAGTCAAATCCCAAGTGGGCATGAAATGGACTGAAGACATTAATATTTTCATTATGTTCCAGTTCTATATAATAATGAAGCTGGAAATAGAGATTACTAGTTTTATTCTACTTTTTTTGTCAAGCGTCCCCTCAACTCCAAGTTCATAACAACTTATTGCTGATCACTGCAGGGCAATTATATGTAAGAAATGACTTCATTCTTGAGCCTAGATTAGAGGAAATAAGCAATGAAATCAAAGAACCTCTGAAATCTAGAGATTAAAAAAAAATGAAAAACGATGTCATTGAAAATCCTCACTATAAACTCCAAAAATTACATGTAGCAATAATGATGATGATGGGGGGGAGGGGATGATGATAATAGCTGCCATTTATAAAGCATCTTCATACTTATGAAGTACTTTATATATGCTATCTCATCAACACTCACAATGACCTCTGGGTATTTTAAGCCTTACTCTACCCATTTTACAGATGAATACACTGAAGCTGGGAGAAGCAAATTGACTCTAATAGGGAACATAGGGGGGAATCAAATCAATCCTGGCCCTCAAGTCCCAAGACCTCTCTACTACATGCTCTTTTTGCTACTTACTTCCCTAAAGACACTTGCCCAGGCAGTCAGTGGCCAGGATAATAAGCCTAAAACTCAGATCTCCTGCTTCCCAGATCAGGGCTCTTTTCACTCCATCATGTGAAGGGTACTTCCCCACCCTGCTCTCTTCCTAAAGCCCCCAAAATAGATTTGTTTCCTGTTTAAATTCCTCTCACCTCAGTTCCATAAATATTCAGTAGGAGCCCAATCCAAACACAAGACTGGTCCTTCAGGAGCTAAGCAACAAGACCTAGAGATACCCACCAGACACCTATTTCTGGCTACAGCTTGGTCTAAGCAGAATAAGCAGCCTTCAGCTGTTTCCCTCATTGGCAACCCACAGGCCAGGCAATGGGAGCCCAACCCCAGCCCAGCCCTCAATGGCACCATTGTTTGCTTGAGTTTGGAACTCAGCTAAGGGAGCCTGGCTCCTTGACATGCCCAAGGGTTTGGGGTCAAGAGCAAACTAGGGACGCCAGCCACCAGAGCTGAGTGGTGGGTAGAGGTGGGAACCAGGCAATAGGGAACTGGATGGGTACAAATGCCTCCTAGGAATGGCACTTGGAAGGCAGGAAAGAGACAGGGCAAGGAAGAGAATACCGAGGGTGGAACCTAGGGGTAGCAAACGTACAACATAATTCACACACATAACAAAACCCACTCAGAAAGAATGTCCTCTGCTTTTTCTCTCCAGAGAATGACATGTTTCCCACCATAGCAGGATCCACAGAGATCTGCAGCAGGAATGGAAGCTGACTGCTTCCATTAAAACATTAAAACAAAATCACCTTCTCTTCATAAGATCATAGGATTTAAAGCTGGAAGGGACCATAGAGGTCATCTAGTCCAACCCTCTCATTTCACAGATATCTGAAGCTTCACCCTGCCTCCCACCAGCACTGAGAGGAAATCTGGGAGATTTAAGTTCATTCATTCATTTGCACTGAGTGCCTACTGGGTATGAGGTAGAAAGGGCAGCAAAAGCAGGATACTTCTTTCATTCATTCAACAAACCTATCTGCATGCAAAGCTCCTGGCTAAGTACTACAGAGAAGAGGAGATCAATAAGCTTTGGAGTGGAAGTTCCTAGTCCACAATTACTAAGTGGTCAAAAAAAGCAGTGTGGAAAGTGAGGGGATCAGAGTTCTAATCCCTCCTCTGCCATTTATTGTCTGACCTTGGGCAAACAAATTCACTTCTTTGGACCTCCATTTCCTCATCTATAAAATGAGAGAATTTAACCATGTGACCTCTAAAGTGTGTTACTGCTCTAAATCTAGAATCTTATAGTATGAAAAGAGTTTAAAAAGACCTCTCCCCAAATTATTGTTAACCACTTCGAAAAATTGTTCAACCTCAACCTCCCTAGTCATCAAAGGAATACAAATTAAAACAACTTCGAGCATCTCACACACTAAGACCAGGATCCACTGATCTCAAGTCTCAGGGACAAGAACCAAGAACCCCTGCCAGGGCTACCAGGGTGGTTTTATACCACCCCCCTCTGCCAACTGCCCTCTCCTTTCCACATGCCTCTCTGGGAACATTCTGACATCCAACTGATCCACCTGTCAATCACAGTGTGAACTCCTAGCTCCCAGAGATTCAATATAACACCTCCCCCCAAAAAAAGAAATTTAAAAATGACAAAAAACAGGGCTGGCAGAGTTGTAGAAAAACAAGTCATTGTAGAAAAACACTCATTGCTGGGGATATTACAAACTTGTAGAATCTTTTTGGAAAGCAACCTGGAAGCATGCAGTAAAAGTTACAAAAAGAATTCTGTCTTCTGCCTCAATAATTCTATCATTATTGAGACTCTACCCTGAAAGTAATATCAAAAACAAACAAAAAAGCTACCTATTCAAAGATTTCCACCACAGCATTATACATAATTGCAAAAAAAAAAAAAATTGAAAGTAACCTACAGTAACTGCACAACAATAGGTGAATGGTTAAATAAATTGTGGTGCATTCATGTAATGGCATATTATAATGATATTCAGACCTACAGGAAGGAGGAATCTGGAAAGACCTTTATGAAATAACACAAAGTGAAGAAAACAAAAGTAAAATAATGGAGTACACACCACCTATGGCCAAAGAAGAGGAAAATTGCAGGAGAATGAAGGGACAAAGAAGTCTAACAAGGAGTTAGAGTGACTAAAAGTTTGTGAAACTTTATGTATTAAAATGAATTGATTTGAATGAAAATAGTTCCCAAGTTTGGTTGGAGGTACTGCTGTTCAATGGTGTTTAAGATACTTAATAAAGCAGAAAACGATGAATAGCACAAGGACCCTAACTGCCAGCAGCTTACACTCTAATCAAAGGAGAGAAGATGAATAGATTGAATGGAATGAGGTAAGTGCAGCATGGAAATAAAAATGTTTTGGTACCCGTTTGGAAAAAATGGAGAAATGATTTCTTTCTGTAGAAAGAGAGCTCCATGAAAGTCATTCTTTGATGGATATCTGTCACAAAGAGATGACCCAAAGGTTATGCCAAAGGAGTGCAGGCTCTGGCAGGACCTACAAGACTGAAAAAGCTGTGGGCACAAGTTGTACGAGAGCTCTCCTGTCTGTCATCCAAAGCCTGACCTTGCTAAACCAAGAGAAGAGAAGATGGAGGATGCAAAAATGAGGCTTGAGGCAGACCTTGGAAAGGATAGGGAGAATCTGGAGAAGCAGAAAGGAGAGAGGCACATGATAGGATTTATATGAGCAGATACAGGGAGTAAAATCTCAAGTATTGGGCAAGTCTCTTTTCCCCTTGGTTCATGGGAACTTAAAAAGAGCCCAAGCAAAAGAACAAACTTTCAAAACATATGAGAGGAAAAAGTGATTTACAAAATTACTTCATTTGATAACAAATACCTACTGAGGCGACCCATCATCCTCCATTTTTTCCATAGAGAAAGGCAATATTGACATAGTAACCAGATTCCTGGACCCTGAGGCCAGGAAGATATGAGTTCAAATTCCACCTCTAGTTCTCTGAGTCTCAGTTTCCTCATCCATAAAATGGGAATGATAATACCCCTAGACCTACTTTAAAGTGTTGTTGATAGTCTCAAATGAGCTAAGAAAGCATTTTGCAAACCTTAAAGTGCTGTATGAATATCAGCTATTATTATTGACCCCCTAAAATCACATGCTGCCTGAAAACTGTCATTTGCCCACATTTGAGTTTCTGAATCATGTTTTCCTTATTGCAAACTCAAGCCAATCTCTTGATAAGTTAAGGGCTCACTTGAGAGGCTGAGGAGCTAGAAATTAGGACCAGGGTGCTATCTAGCTACCACCAAGCCAAGCTACCAAATACCTTTAAAGCAGTTCTCTCTGGAAGTGACCTGAAACAGTCACCCCATGTTCAGTGAATCAGAGTACCCACTTTTCTGTCTGAGCTGGAACCAACTCTGTAGCTTTTAACAGTGCAATGAACCAGACCAAGAGAGTTGAAAGTCCACTGCTTCTCTGAGGCCAAAGGAAAATTCTTGCCAGCCCCTCCAACACAAATAGCCGTTGGAAGAACACTAGAGTCCAAACTTCACTAAAAAGATCGTAAGTCCAAAATATGCCCTCTATTAGCCAGAAAGGAAAGAAGCCAAGGTTTTCTTGGACTTAAAAACATCCCAGAAAGAGGCAAACACAGCCCAGCAGGAGACTTATCAAGATAATTTTGTAAACACGGGACCAATACATAACTCACAACAATTCTCACTGGCACCAGTGCTTAATTTATTGTTCCATGTGAATTCTATGGCATTGTGACTGGACTCTAAGGAAAATCTGGCCCCTCTAAACCAGCATCCAGAGCCTCAAAAGGACTGATATAATAAGCTCCAGAATATTGGTGCCTTCTGAAAGTGAACCCAGATTTCAGTCCATTTTCTGTGAATTTTAATAATTCCAAGTCTTTTCCCTGGCTCTAACCTCAGGGAAGAAAAATAGCTTTTTGGGAAAATACTTCCGGGTTTGCCAGCAGCTACTCTTACAGTTAGTTGGCTGGTTTACAAAAATGTAAGTGTCCCTCTTCCCCATTATCATGATCCAAGTACTAAGTTTATCCTCTTTGCCCAAGGCAATAGCCATCCTGGCTTCTTCAGGGCAAAATCAGGGACCAGCCATATTTTTAGTCATTTTCAAAGAGTATTATCTGAAGTTTAAACGGTATGAATATTCATTTATTCATTCAATGTGCACTGAATAGGCACCTATTATGTGCCAAGCACTATGATAGGCCCTAGGAACATGAAGGCAAAAATAAAACAGTCACCACCTTCAAGGAGCTTATAGTCAATCAGGGGAAATAATACTGGTAATAACAAATATTGTAACATTTGTTGTAAAATTTGTCTGTTAACTTGTGTTACCAGAAAAAATAATACAAACTATGTAAGTAGTGAAAACAAAGTAATATGGGGCAAGGGGAGCTAAACACCTGGGGGATGGAAAAGGAAGGGATGCTTGAGCTGAGTCTAGAGATGGTATCTAGTGAGAAAAGTATAATTCCACTTAATTCCACTTAGTTCATTTCAATCTAATTCAGGGTTCTCTTGTTCTTGAACTAAACAGGAAAGCTGGTTAGTGTGTGGACTGTGCAGAAGGGGATTCCAACAGGAAAACATGACTTCTTGACATTCAGAAGAAGCAACAGAAAAGAACCAACCAACCAATCAGAGCATTTGTTCAGTACCTGCCACGTGTTCGATCCTTAGGATGTGCCCATGCGGGAGGATTCAGGTGTTCCTGTTGTCACGGGGGTCTGGCGCATGCACGGAGCACCTGGGATGGCATCTCTCCGCACGCCCAGGCCAAGGAGCTTGCTTCCAGGAGAATCATGATGCCGGCTAAGGAGCAGGCCTTGGAGAGTCTGTGGAGCACACAGAGACATTCTGTAACGGGTTCCACTCTGCTAACCACAGTAGTGAAAGGAGTCTCTTTGCTTGGCTGTGGAGACATTCAAAAAGATCCATCAACATCAGCCATTTTTACTTTTGCCTCATCTACTCTTGAGGAATCTTAAGAGACTCTTCCTCTTATATCATGTGCTAAGAGACCATGTCGTAAGAGGTTGTAGGTTCTTACTCTTAAGCCATATGGCCTGCTAAAAGGACCCTGGTCCTGGGTGTCTGTGTTTGCTCCTTTCCATGCTAGAAGAAAGCAGCAGAATCTCTGTGACCTTATAAGTTCGAAAGGTCCAAAGGGGCCCCAGCCAAGCAGTAGCTAAGACAAGAAACTGAGATGCAGCCTTTGGATACAAACTTTGTGGGACCAATGCTATGTAGGAACTGAGCTAAATGATAAGCTCTCTCCTCTCAGAGACCTAGGTGATACAGGAAAAAACATACCCACCTCCCAAGGTATTGAGAAAATGTTTGTACTTTGTTCTTGCTAAATTTATGATTGTATCGATGTTTGTTCTTTGTTCTTGTATATCTAAGGAAATGTCCCTCTGTAAAAATTCATTGATGTGAAGAGGTTAACTAGAACTGGGTCTTGGCCCTGCCCTCCCACCACCCAAAAAATTAGAGGGAACAGCTAGTGGGAGTTCGAGCTGATGGTATCAGAGAAGAGACCCTGCAAGCTCTCAGAGAACCCCAGAACCTGAGGGGCAGATATAACAGCCGGGTTCTGGAAGAGTGGGCTAGATCATTCTCATTAAATCATACTTGGGTTGCAGAAGGGGAAATAAGACTAGAAAAGTGACATAGTTGGGCCAGTCTTGCCAAAATTAAGGGATAAAACCAAGAATAGCTCTTGGTCCCAAGGATATAAAGGACATAAAATAAAAGTGCAGTCAGATATGGCTATGGATTGCTAATCTCTTCAAGATGTATATTCCTTCCTCCAGGGCATATTGCAACCCATCTAAACTTTTTTATCTTTTGTGATTTTTTCCTTGACCATTCCTACAAGTTTCATGTTTTATATTCAAAGAGCTTCTCTATAGTAATGAATTTTCTGGTGCTGAATAAGACTAGATCTTAGAATAAAAGCTTGCCCACACTCACTATCCTTATAAGGCTTTCTTCAGTGCAAATTTTATAATGATGAATAGATCAGGGATTGTGCCTGGTACTGAAGGTACAAAGACAAAAATAAAATAATCTCTAACTTCAAGGAGTTTACATTCTCTTTGGGAAATAATCTAAGGATCATGTAACTATATTATCTTTGTGGTTGTACCTATCAAGAAATCTTCTGTGATTGTAACATAGTTTAGCTTAGCCTCATCAAAAAAGAATCTTTAAGACTACACCTATGTCAAATGCTTTATTGTAACCAACAAAAAATATGCCCTTAAACCCAGCAGGATCTTTCCATTCAGTCAGTTGCATGACTGGAGAGATGCTGTTTACTTGGGAAAATCAACTGGCAAAAGCTCATGGGTTTCTTTTTCACATTTCCAGGGATGATACCCTCAGAATGTTCATAGGAGGGGGCAGCTGGGTAGCTCAGTGGATTGAGAGCCAGGCCTAGAGATGGGAGGTCCTGGGTTCAAATCTGGCCTCAGACACTTCCCAGCTGTGTGACCCTGGGAAAGTCACTTAACCCCTGTGGCCTACCCCTTACTACTCTTCTGCCTTGGAGCCAATATACAATAGTATTGACTCCAAGATGGAAGATAGGGGTTTAATTTTAAAAAAAAGAAAAAAAAGAATCTTCATAGGGCATGTCAATGAAGATTTCCTAGATTTAAGAAAGTGGGCTTAATTGGATGATTTCTTGTTTATCCTTTCATGTGTCTATCTTCTATAGATTTTTCCATTCTTTTGATATCTTCTTTGTGTTGAGTTATCTTGAAGTCATTCCATGAGTGCCTGTAATTTTATGTTTTCTTCAGCATAGATATCTTCTATCTATACCTGGACAAGTGCAGCTGCTCTTCCCGACATAATCTTCTCAATTACCATTTCCACTTCCTCAAATGTGGTTTCACTGTTACCAAAGACGTTCCTAGAACATCATAGAAATGTTGGCAAATCTGTTCTATTTTGCAATGATTTGTTGTATTCTTTCCAGTTTCATCTACAAATGCTTTGAGGAATATACAATTTTTTAAAACCCTTCCTTACTTTTTGTCTTAAAATCAGTACTATCAGTTCAAAGGCTGTAGAATAGTAATGGATAGGGTTAAGTGACTTGTCCAGAATCACATAGCTAGGAAGTGTCAGATCAAATTTGAACTCAGGATCTCCTGTCTCCAGACCCTCTCTCTATTCATTGAGCCATCAATATGCCTCTGGGAATATACAATTTAATTTAATCTCATGCCAAGATTTCTACAAAACACTTGCCAAATGGAAAGACATAGCAGTCAAAGGAATTCCCATAGGGAGTTTACATTCATTTGCAAAATGTTAGAGAGAGATTACAAAAGATCATGAGCAGTATCCCCTGAAATCACAGAAAAAGTATAGTGGGAAGAGAGGGGTCATAATGAGCCTTTGGCCCAATTAGAAAACAAATTAAACTTGCAAGGCTTCACTCTATAAACCAAAAAATTTGTTTCAATTCTGCAAGCATTTACTACTATGTGAAAGGCACTATGCTAGGTACTAAGAATATGGAAAGATGAATAAATGACATTTTCTATCCTCAAGGAACTTCTGTTTCCCTTGCTCAGGTTGCCTTCCATCACTAGAACATCCTCTCTTATCAACCCTGATTCAAAATCCGCTGTTGTCGTCGTCATCATTGTTGTTCAGTCATGTCCCACTCTTTGTGACTCCATGAACCATTGCCATAGACCAGAGCTATCCATGGCATTTTCTTGTCCAGGCTACTGGAGTGGTTTGCCATTTCCTTCTCCAGTGGATCCTTTTCTCAGACAACGAGAGGTAAAGTGGCTTGTCCAGGGTCAGTCACACAGGTAGGAAATATCTGAGGTCTTCTGATCTCAGGTCAAATACTATATCCATTGAGCTACCTAGCTCCTAAATCCCTACCTCCTTTCAAAGTTCAGCTCAAATAGCACTTCCTATGATACCTATGATTGTTAATACCCCCTCAAATCACCATGTATTCATTTTGTATAAAGTTTATATTTACTTAACCATGAACAAGTTGTATTTTCCTGTCATACCGTAAGCTCCCTGAGGGCAGGAACTCTTATCATTTTCACATTTATATCCCCAATGCTTGGCACATAGTAGATACATAATAAACAAATGGCTAATGATTGTTTGATTGATAAAGGGTATGTGACCTACACAAACAAATTCGAGTGTGAAAAGATCATTGGAGAGACGGAGACAGAGTCTTCTAAGTAAAACTGATGAAGAAAAGAATGCTTTCATCTGGCAAGATCAGAGAAGACTTCTAGGAAGATATGCAACCTCGGCCAGATCTTGAAGGAAGAGAATTATTTCAAGCAGAGATGAGGAAAGCATGTGCTCTAGTCATGGAAGACGTCTGTGCACATGCTTTGGTGATTGGATAGGGCCTGCAAGATAAGGTCAAGTAACAGCTAGTAGTCCAGTTCAACTGAAACTTGAGAATGTGAAATAAGGCTAAAAAGGTAAGCTGAAGCCAGATTGTGCAGGACTTTAAGCATATATTAGTACTAGACTAAGTTTGGATTTAATCCTATAGGCAATAGAGAGTCACTACCTTTTCTTTTTAGAAAGGGAAATAGCTAATAAGAGCTGCAAATTAGGAAGACTATTTTGGCAATTATGTGAAGGACAGATTGGAGAAAAGGGAAATTGGAGACAAAGAGATCAACGTGAGGACCAAATATTACAATATTCCAAGAATAAGATGGGAAGCGTTTATACTAGGGTGGTGGGTGTGGGAACAAATGTAAGAAAGTGTGACGGTAGAAATGACAGAATCTGGCAAGTGAATAGATGTGGAATCAGGGTCAGGAAAAGCCAAAGATGCCAAATTTTTCTAGCCTTAATAACTAGGAAATTGATGGTATTTTCAACAGAAATAAGAAAGTTGGGAAGAAGGACAAATTTAGAGGTGCGGTGACTAGAACATTGTCCCAGGATACTGAAAATTAGAAGGTGCTGAACAGCACATGTGCTCCAACAGATGGAAATAATTGAGATTAACAACTATTTAGCAAGACTAATTAGCTAAGGGGGCAGCTGGGTAGCTCAGTGGATTGAGAGCCAGACCTAGAGATGGGAGGTCCTAGGTTCAAATCTGACCTCAGACATTTCCCAGCTGTGTGGCCCTGGGCAAGTCACTTGACCCCCATTGCCTATCCTTACCACTCTTCTGCCTTGGAGCCAATACACAGTATTGACTCCAAGATGGAAGGTAAGGGTTTAAAAAAAAATAATAATTAGCTAAAAATAAGAAGTTATTGGACACTTTCTCCTTAGGCACCCAGGTAAATTCTTCCCAAGCCCAGTCCAGTCTTGTCCTCTTCTCTCCACCAGAAATGGCCTTCCTAGTAGTAGCCTTATGCTGTTTCAGAGTGGCTAACCATGGGAGTATATGTCAAATCTTTGCCTCTGCCTGCACAAGGCCTTGTGACCCAAGGCCAAAAGTCTTCCCAAGTATATGACTTAAACATAAAGAGTGATATTATAAGTAAATTAGGTGAACATAAAATAGTCTACTTGTTAGATCTATGGAGAAGGGAAGAATTTAAGACCAAACAAGAGATAGAGAACATTACATAATGTAAAATGAATAATTTTGATTATATTAAATTAAAAGGGTTTTATACAAACAAAACCAATGTAATCAAAATTAGAAGGGAAGCAACAAACGGTGGGGGAAAGTGTTATAACAAATTTCTCTGGTAAAGATCTCATTTCTCAAAATATAAAAAAGTCATTCCCCAAGTGACAAATGGTCAAGGCATAGATATGAATAGGCAGCTTTCAGATGAGAAATCAAAGCTATCAATAACCATATGAAAAATGTTCTAAATCCCTCCTGATTAGAGAAATGCAAATAAAAACAACTCTTGTTTTGGCAGTTTTTTACAGTCATATTGGTAGAGTGCCCAATATGATGGTAAAGGAAAATAATAAATGTTGGAGGGGGTGTGGCAAAATTGGGACACTAAAGCATTGCTGGTGGAGTTGTTAATTGATCCAACCATTCTGGGAAGGCAATTTGGAATTATGCCCAAAGGGTTTTAAAAGAATATATGCCTTTTGATACAGCAATACCACTACTAGGTCTGTATCCCAAAGAGATTTTTTTTAAATGGGGATGAAGCTGTTTGTACAAAATATTTATAGCTGCGCTTTTTGTGGTGGCAAAAAATTGGAAAGTGAGGAGATACTCCTCAATTGAGGAATGGCTGAACAAATTATGGTATATGGTGGTGATAGAAGGCTATTGTGATATAAGAAATGATGAAATGGTTTATTTCCATAAGAACTGGAAGGACCTACATGAACTGATGCGGTGTGAAATAAGCAGAACCAGGAGAACATTATACACAGTAACTGAAACATTGGGGATGGTCAAATTTGATTGACTCTGCTATGAAAAGCAATACAATGATCCAGGACAGTGCTAAGGGACATGAGAAAGAATGCTATGCACATATGGAGAAAGAACAGTAGGAATAGAAATCCAGAAGAAAACATACGATTTATCACTTATTTATATAGGTATATGTTTTAGGTTTTTGGTTTTAAAAATTACCCTATTACAAAAATGAATAATATGGAAATAGGATTTGAGTGATAATATATGTATAACCCAATGGAATTGCTTGTCAACTCCAGAAGAGGGGGGAGGGAAGAGGGAAGGGAGACAACATGAATCATGTAACCTTGGAAAGCTTATGTATAGATTTGTTACTGGGGGAAAAAAAAACAAAGAAAAAAAATGTTTGTCTTCCCAAGGTCTTCCCTCAACACTTCATTTTGAATTTCCCTTAAAACATTAAGTTGAGGGTCCCTTTCATGCTTCTTGCCTGGAGGAACAAAACTTATAGTTATGGCTCTGTTGAGAGTATAAGATGAGAAATTCAGTTCTGGGTATGTTGAATTTAAAGCACCAATGGAACATACAAGTATCTTC
Organism: Gracilinanus agilis; assembly: GCF_016433145.1. Classification (NCBI taxonomy): domain Eukaryota; kingdom Metazoa; phylum Chordata; class Mammalia; order Didelphimorphia; family Didelphidae; genus Gracilinanus; species Gracilinanus agilis. The sequence goes on from NC_058131.1 coordinate 283,481,561, forward strand.
AAAAAAATCATTTTAAAAGATTCATGTGCACCAATATGAGGCATTATTATCTACCTAATGGGAAATATATTTTGCATATTATATATTAAATAATTTTTTTTTTAGTTTGGAGTTCGTTTTTATCTTTGTATCCCTGGCACTTAGCCCAGTGCATAGCTCATAGTAAGCTTTTAATAAATGTTTGTTGATTGATAGATTGATTTCTCTTTTATTTTACAAATGAAGCAAAAGTGAATTTATAGACTACAGAGACATTCAAAAGAAGGTCTGACACTAGATACACTTGTTAGCATCAGCACTCAAAGCATAAGAAATGTCCTACCCACCCTTCTACTCCCAAACCAAACACAGGCTCACTTAACTAGAATTACAAAGCCAAGTGAGAGAAATGTACCTAGGTCAGTAGCCTCATTGGTTCTGAGGAGAGATGAGGTAGAAAGTAATGAAGAAAAAGGAGGGGGAGGAAGAAATGAAAAGAAGCTAAGTGGATAAGGGAGAGATACGGGAGAGAGAGAGAAAGGAAATGGAGAGAAATAGGAGTGAAAGGGAAAGAGGTAACAAAGGAGGGAGAAAGAGGAAGAGAAGGAAAAAAGTAGGGAAAGAGGAAAGGGAAAGAGAGAAAAGTTGGAAATAAGAAAGAAACTAGAAAGAGAAAAGAAAGAGGGAGGGGAAGAAGAGGAGCTTCCCCCAGCCCTCAACTCTCTCCAGTGGTGTAGTCTACTTTAAGCACTTAAGGACAGTAGATGAAATAAATAGCCAGTGCCTTCAGGCAACATGATCTAGCAGGACAGAACACTAAACTGCATCTCAGAGACTGAGTTCTTAACCTTCCACTGGTTGAGCCTGGGCAAGTCACCAGAGCTCCAGACATCACCAGAGTAGAATGCAAAGTAAACTGGCTCTGGAATCAGGACATTTGGATTCAAATTCCACCTCTGACGCCTACTACCTGTGTGACCCCAGGTAAATAACTTAACTCTCTGGGTATCTGTTTCATAATCTATAACATAAGAGGATTGGACAAGTTAGCCTTAAAGGTCCCTTCCAGCTCTACTCATGATTCTATGATTATTGCTCAGGACTTAACCCTTAAGATTCCCTCAGATTTAACCCTACTGTGACCAGAAATCAGGCAAAATAGGAGATAGTTCTCTATCCTCAGTCTAAGATAGTCTCTACTCTAAGCACCTGAGTCCTCTGAAATGGTATAATCAGCTGGGGATGTCATTTTTACTTATAAAAGCAAATATACTCTCATTTATCTGTCAACTTCCTTCCAAGGAGAATAAAGTGCTTTAAATAGATTATTTCGGGGGCAGCTGGGTAGCTCAGTGGATTGAGAGCCAGGCCTAGAGACAGGAGGTCCTAGGTTCAAATCCGGCCTCAGACACTTCCCAGCTGTGTGACCCTGGGCAAGTCACTTGACCCCCATTGCCTACCCTTACCAATCTTCCACCTATAAGTCAATACACAGAAGTTAAGGGTTTAAAATTTAAAAAAAATTTTAAAAAAATTAAAAAAAAAATAAATAGATTATTTCATCTCACCTTACCCAAGCCCTATGAACTAGAATTATTTCCATTTTACAGATGGGAAAACAAAAGGGAAGTTTCCCCTAGTCACAGAAAAGGTAAGAAACTGACCAAGAGTCACTTAGTAAATTAAAATCAAAATAGAAATAGAATACAGGTCTCTGGTGCCTGTCCAATACCTTTTTTCATTAGTAAGTAATTGTATGATTAAACAAATCATCTCCACCTACTACCCCCTCAAGCTATTGTCCTGTGTCTCTCCATCCTTTCTCAGCCAAATGCCTAGGAAAGCTGTTATGTTGGTTGTCTCTACTTCCTCTCCTCTCACTCCTTAGCCCTTTACAATGTCTTCCAACCTCATTATTCAGTTGAAAGTACTCTCTCCAAAGTTGGCAGCCAAATGCCTAGGAAAAACTACTTATGTTCATTGTTTCCCTTTTCTCTCTCCTCACTCCTTAGCCTTTTGCAATGTCTTCCAACCTCATCATTCAATTGGAAGTACTCTCTTCAAAGTTAACAGCCATCTTTTAATTGCTAAATCTTGTGGTCTTTTCTCTTAATTCTTCTGTCTGTGCCATTTGACACTATGAACCACTCTCTTTTCCTGGATACTCTCCTCTTTTTCATAATACTACTCTTCTCTGGTTCTCTTCCTACCTGTCTGACCACTCTTTCCCAGCCTCCTTTGCTGGCTCATCATTCATATGACACTCCCTAACTATGGGTTGTTCCCCAAGGCTCTGTTCTAGGCTATGCTCTCTTCTCATCTTTCTCCACTGTCTCATAATGATCTCATCGGTTCCCATGGATTTAATTATCATCTCCATGCAGATGATTCACAGATCTATATATCCAGCCCCAGTGTCTCCCTGAGCCCCATTCCCATATGACCAGTTGGCTATTGGACATTTCAAACTGGTTGAGATCTCAAATCCCACATGTCCATAACAGAACTCATCATCTTTCCCTCAAGACTGACTCCTCTTCCAAACGTCCCAATTTCTGTCAAAAGCACCTCACCCATTCAGACTCCCAGGTTTGTGACCCCAATTCCTCACTCTCTTTCATTCCACATGTCCGATCTTGCCACTTCTACCTCCAAGTCTTATATATCCAGCTCCGTTTCTCTTCTTCCATAACCATCACTTTAATATAAGACCTCATCACAGCTCACCTCCACTATTGCATTGGCCTTCTGATTGCTCTCCCCTTCTCAAGGCTCTCCCTACTCCAGGCCATCTTCTACCAAAGCAATTTTCCTTAAACACAGATCTGACCATGGCACCTCCTTACTCAATCAGCTCCAGTGGCTCCCTATTGTATCTAGGATCAAATATCAGTGACTCTCCTTTTATAATCTAGTCCCAACTTCTCTTTCTAGCCTCATGATACCTTACTCTCAGTGACCTAACTAAGCTAGCTTCCTCTCTGTCCCTTACTCAGGACACTCCATCTCAACCATCTCTGGCTTTTGCAAGGAGGGCATTTCTCTGTAATGGAATCCCTTTCTTCTTTCAAGATGAAACTCAGGTACCACTTCCTACATGAAGTCTTTCTTAATCCCTACAATTCCTAGTGCTCTCCCTGTCAAACTACCTTATATTTCACTACTTTGTATTAATTTGTATGCATTCTCGTAATAATCGTGGTATAAATAACAAAATCTTGTTTCGTTCTTTGTATTTAGGTATTGTATTTCCAGTGTCTAGCACAATTCCTGGTACATAGGAGATGTTTAATAAATACTTGTAATTGACTGAAGGATAATAAAATTCCAAATATAGAGAGACCTGGGTTACACTTGGAATGAAATTGATTTCCAAGGTTCCACAGAAGCCCTCGATAGTCTGCTGATGACACATAAAGACATCCAGATTCAGAGGGGAGAACCAAGGTCCTCATTTTCCTCAGTTCTAAAGAGTATTACCAAGAGTCTGCTCATGCTAGCAGAAGTGCCCTCCCTATAGCCCCAAGCGAGGGATGAAAGAGGACATCTGAAGAGGCCATCCCACATCTACTGAATCCCAACCAACTTCTTAGACTATCTGTAAAAGGAGCTGCAGTCAGTGGCAACTGGCAATAGAAAATACCTTTGCAGGGACATCTAAGTGTCTCAGTAGATTGAAAGCCAGGCCTGGAGATGGGAGGTCCTGGGTTCAAATCTGATTTCAGACACTTCCTAGCTATGTAACCCAGGGCAAGTCACCTACTCCCATTGCCTAGCCCTTATTGCTCTCAGCCTTAGAACCAGTACCCTGTATTGATTCTAAGACAGAAGGAAATGTTAATGACAATGCAAGATGTCAGCCTTTCTCTACTGCAAGTTCCTTTTTTCCATTCAAATAGAGTAAATAGTAACCTAAGTTTCACCTGTATGCAAGTAATGGGGACAGAGGAAGACCAGTCTGCCTCCATCCTTATGGCCTTTCACACCTTTGATCTGCGGATCCCAAACAGTAATTATCATTCCTGCAAATCCATGTGGGGGTGGTGCCATCCTGGGAAACTGAGGTACCCGGAGGCAAATACCACACTATCCTGGGAACACACCCCATGTCTTTCTTGGTTCATGCCATTTTCTTCATTTGGAATTCCTTCTACCATCCCTACCTTTCAAAATAATAACGATAGCTGACATTTATTTGATATTTTAACGTCTCCAAAGCACTTTGCCTCCATTATTTCATTTAGCCTTCACAATATGAGGCACTCTCAGTATTATTTTCCCCCATTTATAGATGAGATAACTGAGGCTCAGCCAGATTAATGTCACAGAGAGTGTTAAAGGTGGTATTTGAACCCAGGTTTTCCTGATTCCAAGTCAAGCTCTCTTTCTACTAAATTATATTCAAGCTTCTCACTGTACAGATAAGGTAACACATCTCAGAAATGAGCTGAGATTTGAATCCAGGTCATGACTTAATAGCCAATTCTCTTCACCAATACACCACACTATCTCCTTCAAGACAAAGTTCAGATTCCTCCATCATGAAGCTTACCCTGATGTTCCTAGCAAAATGAGGTTACTCTTTACTACGATCTCCTATGTCTCTTCTGGCACACACATACCTCATTCTGCCATACTTTTCTCATCTTCCTCACTAGATTCTGGATCCTCTAAAACAAGGAAAATGTCCTAAAAAATCTTTTTAGCCCTGAAGTACCATATAGAATAGATGCTCAATAAATGTCTGTTAATTAAACTACCTGGAATTCATTTCTGAAACAATCATTTCTTAATTGTTTTAAACCTTTACCTTCTGCCTTAGAACCAATAATAAGTATCAATTCTAAGATAGAAGAGCAATAAAGGCTAGGTAACCAGTGACTGGTTGACTGGCCCTGTGTCACACAGCCAGGAAGTGTCTACAGTCAGATTTGAACCCAGCTGCTTCCCACTTCAGACCTAGCACTCTATCTATTGGGCTATCTAGATGTTCCTAAAAAGCATTGATCAGGTACCTACTAAATACCAGACGCTATGCTCAGAATACAAAAATAGAAATTAGAGGAAAGAGTCTTGAGGAAAAGAAATAGATTAAGAGACTCTTGTATATATCCAACTGGGCTGGAGGTGATTAAAAAAAAATCTGATCTAGCATGCTGGCCATATTAGTAGAAAGGGGACAAGTAGAAGAAATGTTGTTGATAAAGAATTACCAGGTAGCTAGATGGCATTATGGGTAGAACGCCAGGTCTGGGTTCTGGAGGACATGAATTTGAATGTGACCTCAAACACATAGTTATGTGACCCTGGGCTAATCACTTTATCCTAGCTCTGCCCTTCTGTCTTAAAGTTGTTACTAAGACAGAAAGTAAGGGCTTTTTAATAATAATAATTTTAAGAATTGACAAGTCTAGGCAACCAATTAGCTCTTGGGGGATGAAGAGAAAGGAAAAGTAGTGGCTAACTTTTGAAGTTGCAAACCCAAGTGGCTGGGAAAATGGTGATGCCTATGTCAGAAAAGGAAAGTGACAGATGTTGGCAATGGTCGTGGAATTGTGAACCAATCCAACCATTTTGGAGAACAATTTGAAACTATGCCCCCAAAGTTATAAAACTGTGTGTTCCTCTGACTCAGTAATACCACTTCAAGGTTTGTTTCCCAAAGAGACTTAAAAAAAAAAAGGAAGAGAAAAAAGACTTTTATGTACAAAAATGTTTATAGCAGCTCTTTTCATGGTGACAAAGAATTGGAAATTGAGGGGATGGCCATCAACTAGGGGATGGCTGACCAAATTCTGTGTGGTATATTATTGTGATGGAAGACTATTGTGTTACAAGAAATACTAAGTGTGTTGCTTCAGAAAAACCTGGAAAGACTTATATGAACTGATGCGAAGTGAAGTAAAAAGAACCAAGAGCACATTTTACATAGTAACGGCAATATTTTCGACTGTGAATGATTTAATTATTCTCAGAAATACAATGATCTAAGACAATTCTGAAGGATTAATGATTTAAAAAAATGCTAATCATCTCTAGATAAAGGACCGATGGAGTCTGAATACAAATCAAAACATACTTTTAAATTTTTTTTTCTTGGTTTGGGGGGGAATCTGTTTTCTTTTACAATGTGACTAATATGGAAATATGTTTTACATGACTGCACACGTATAACTCATATCAAATTGCTTTCCTTCTTAACAAGAGGGGAGGGAAGAGACAGAATATTTGGAAGCCAATTTTTTAAAATGAATGTTAAAAAGTTTTACATGAAAAAATACTTAAAGAAGAAGAAAGATGGTGATGCCTTCAACAGTAAGAGAGAATTTAAGAAAAGAGACAGGTATGGGACAAAATATAAGTTCTATTTTTAAATTAGAGATAGCTATAGGATATCTAGTTAGGGATGTCTGTAAGGTAGGTTTTGATATGGGACTTGGTCTCGAGAAAGAATCCTTTTAGGGATGGATATATAAATCTAGGAGACATCTACAGAGATGATAACTAAACCCAAGGGAATTCAGGAGATGATTGAGAGAGGGTGAAGTCAGAGAAGAAGCCCCAGGATAGAGCTCTGGGGTACACCCACACATAGGAGGACATGAATGATGATCCAGCAAAAAAGGCAGGGGAGGAGTAGCCAGACAGGTCAGAGGAAAAATCAAGAGAGAGCAGTATCACAAAAACGCAGGAAGGAGAAGGCAGTCAACTCTATCAAATGCAGAAGAGAGGTCAAGAAGGATGGGGACTAAAAAGAAACCAAAATACCCATCTAGAAACAGAAATTAAATAGCTAGCATCTCAGATATGCCTTCAAAACAGCTTTTTTTTTCCCTACTCCCCATCCCACCCCACCCATCTCACCAGTATCCTGCAATACAAGGGGCTCCTACAGAAGAAAATATATGCTTCCTGTCTATACCTCAGGAAGCATCCAAAAAAGCACACAGCCTGAACCACACACACAGGGCAGCTCCCTGCTCCTATGCCATCTGCCCCCTCCCCAAAATGTGAGCCATTTAGAGCTGCTTCCTTAGGCACACTGATACCCTCTCTTCATGGGATGTAAGGAAATCTCCATTCACTCTCAAGACAGAGAAATTACAAGACAAAATTGCCAAACTCTGGTCAAGGAACCATGCAGCCTCTTCAAGAGCCTAGAGTCTCCTGTTCAGGCTGCAGGGCTATTCATTCTGTAGTCCATGTAGGCAGAAATCTGTGGGCTGAAACTCCATGAGAGGCTGAGTCATACTTGCTCTGCTCTGCTTGCATTTTCTTTCCTCTCTCTCTCTCTCTCTCAATCTCTCTCAATCTCTCTCTCTCTCTCTCTCAATCTCTCTCAATCTCTCTCTCTCTCTCTCTCAATCTCTCTCAATCTCTCTCTCTCTCTCTCTCTTACCTCACCTCTCCCCAACCTCTCTCTCTCTCTCTGTAAATGTCAAATAACATTAGATAGCCAATCTCCTTCAACTATTTCCCACACACACACATTTTTGGTGGTGCTGTTTACCTCCACTAGATCAATCAGCATTTGGAGAGAAAATAGAAACCCTTTTAGATCCAATTAATGAGAACTGGGCAAAAGCAATGTGCTTGTTTCAGATTTCTCTACCTGGGCGGCAAGCTGGGGTCCTGTGGTGCAGAAAGGTAGTGGGAGCTGGGCTGGGCTTGTACCCCTCTGTAGCCCCTGGGGCCCTTTCAGCATTCCCACAACAGGCCCCATTATGCATGAGGGGAGGGGGGCAAAGGGGAACACCCAAAATTTGCTCCAGTTTGGTTAAACAATATCTTCTTGGGCATGAAGGCTAACATGCGTCTTCTTTTCTTCCTTTCAGGGAGAGAAACCATTACCAATAAAATGGGGCCTGGGGAGAAAGGTGTTTTCTCAGGTGCCCAGAGCATGGGTAGGTGGGAGCTAAGTAAGCATTATTGAAAGCTGTTACAGATTAGCAGGGAGCCAGACCTGCTTGTTAAAAGGCACCAGGGTGGGACTAAAACTTTTGGTCTTTTATCCTGAGGTGATCAATTCCAGTCCTACCTTTGTCCCCTTCCCCAAACTCTTTGGAGCAATTAAGAGGGGAAAAGCCATTTAAACCTGAGTTATTGTTTGCCTTGGTTGCTATGATTATTACAGTCAGAGCTGGGGGGCAGGGAGGAGGGAGAACACCTGCCTATCAGTTAAACTGGGTGAACGTTAGCTTTTTAATCCACCTAGGGGTGTGTGTGCCCGTCTTGTGGTCTGTGCTCTGAACCTTTGGCATAAGGAGTCAGGGGGTGATGGGCTTCCACGTGGGGTGACGCCATTGTCCTAATCCTCAGGTGGCAACGCTGGCAGCTTCCACTTGGGCTCAGCCTAGGACGTCCTGCTGCACGGGCACGGGCCCATGTTTTCTATGTGCTGGGGAGCATGTTTCCAGGCTGACGCTGCCAGCCCTCGGAGGAGTCTGCAATACCACTGGCCAGAAGATTTCATTACCCAGTTTATAGCCTTCAGGGCTGCTCTCCTCTGGCTCCATTCACATCTTTCAGCATAAACCTTACAAGCAGTTTTGTTTCTTTTCCCCAAGAGGGCAGGGAGCAGAGGACTGTGGATGAAGAGGGAGTCTTGGCCGCTAACCAACTCTGCCCCCACCCCTGGTACTCAAATGCAAGTCTCAATCTGCCTGTCTTCCTCAAGAAAGACCAAAGGAGGGGGCAGCTGGGTAGATGGAGACCCAGACCTAGAGACAGGAGGTCCTAAGGTTCAAATCTAGCCTCAGATCCTTCCTAGCTGTGTGACCCTGGGCAAGTCACTTAACCCCCATTGCCTAACCCTTATCATTCTTCTACCTTGAAACCAATACACAAAACTGATTCTAAGACTGAAGGAAAGAGGAAGGAAGGAAGGAAGGAAGGAAGGAAGGAAGGAAGGAAGGAAGGAAGGAAGGAAGAAAGAAAGAAAGGAGAGAAAGAATTCAGTGTCTCCCATGCGTAAAGCATTATAGTAGACATAAGAAAGTGACAAAGATAAACATGGCATATGGCTCCTACCATCAAGAAACTTAGGCTTTAAGGGAAGCTGAGTAGCACAGTGGATAGAGAACCAGGCCTGGAGTGGGGGAGTCCTGTGTTCAAATCTGGCCTCAGACACGTCCTAACTATGTTACCCATAGCAAGTCACTTAACCCCAGTTGTCTAACCCTGATCACTCCATTCTTCTGTCTTGGTTTCTATATTTAGTATCAATTCTAAGACAGAAGATAAGGGTTTTAAAAAAGGAAAAGAAAAGAAATGTATGATCTAGGAAAGAAAATAAGGCATGGACACAAATGATATATTTTATAGATATCTAAGTATGGACTTGTTGGCCTCTAAAAGGGAATGTAAGCTCTTCAAATGGGATGAAATTTGCCTGGTTTTTTTGTACCCTCTAAGCCCAGCACTATGCGTTAGGATATGATAGTTCTTTAATAAATACTTGTTGATTGATTAATTGGTTAGCAATACAGAAAATGAATGAGAAAAATATTAAGAGCGAAATAGAAAGTGCTGAGAGATTGCTTGGTAGGGATGAAGGATGAACAGAACTTTGATAAGCAGAGGTCAAGAAGGAGGGGAATTCCAGGTGGAAGAAACACTGAAGGCAAAGGCATGGAGGTGAGAAAGTAAGAAACTGAGGAGAGAGTAAACTGGGCTTGACTAGAGGAGAAGGAAGAATATGAAATAAGGCTGGAAAAGCAGGTTGGGGCCAGACTGTGAATTCCCTGCAAAGGGGTTTGCCCTTCATTCCTAAGGCGGCTGAAAGCCACTGAAGATTTTTAAGCAGGGGAGTGACGAGAATGGAAAATGGAGTTATGCATTAGGAAGATGAATCTAGTACAAGGATAGACTAGAAAATAAGGGGGGATGGAGGAAGAGCCAAGAGATCAGTTTGGAAGCACTTCCGATAGTCCAGGTGATGGAGGTCTAGAGTGTGGGGCAACAGAAATGATAAGGAGGAAGGGACAGACACAAGAGAGATTTGGGATGCAAGAGATGTCTTGGAGATGAGTGCACAGGATTTGGCAACTTATTAGCGATGGCACAGGGAGGGGAGGAATCTTTTGGCTTCCCTGGGTCAGGAGGCATACAGCTAACAAGGGCTCTTGTGATTTAGCATACCCCAGGCACATTTAGTCCTATGCCCAGAAGGCTCACCTCACTCCTGGGCTCAGCCTGCCTCTGCCTGCCTGCCTGCCTGCCAGAGCCTTTTCAGGCAAAGGGGTAAAGGCTGAGTTTTGGCAATCATCTATGTGCCCAGGCCTGGGGGTGGTGCAGATGTCATGGGCTGCCCCTTCCAACAACAGCTGTAGTTTTAATGCAGCCGCCTGGCCCTTGATGGGCTCACACAATGGTCATAGCAACCGAAAAGCTCAGCTGTCCTTGTTTAGTTCTACTGGGTTCAGAAAGGTCAGAGGGCAAAACTTCCTCCCCCCCATGTCACCCCAAAACTAAGGGCCATGCCCATAGGCTGACATGGAATCACAAAAGCCCCAACAGAGATAAGAAAGCATTATGACTATGTAATTCAGGCTCTGTTGAATTTAATTCTGTAAGGATTTACTGGGTACCTCAGAATGCCCAGAATTTTGCTAGGTAGTCTGAGGATGTAAAAGAAGTATCTCCTACATACTATCCTAAAAAGTTAATAATTGGAGCAGCTATGCCTAGCTAAACACAGTGGATAGATAGACCCCTTGGCTTGGAATCAGGAAGGCATGGATTCAAATCTGGCCTCAGACATTTCCTAGCTATGTGATTTGGGTAAGTCACTTAACCCCAACTGCCTAGGCTTTACTGCTCTTCTGACTTAGAATCAGTACTTGGTACCAATTCTAGGGCAGAAGATAAGGGTTTAAAAAAAAAAAAGCTAATCATTCCTGTGGGAAAGGAATGTGGTGGAAAAAGTTCTAGATTTTGAGACTGAGAACCTGAGTTCAAATCCCAACTATGCCATTAATTATATGTGTGACCCTAAGAAAATCATTTGAGTTCTCTCAGCCTCAATTTCCCCATCTGGAAAATGGGGGTGATAATAGCACCTGCCTCATGTGGTTGTTGTGAGGATCAAATGAGATAACATGTAAAAATGCTTTACAAACCTCACAGTATTCTATACATACTAGCTATCAACATTACAATGATTAGTGAGCTTTAGATCTCAGCTCCTTCACTTGCAGAACAAGAGAGCTGGATTAATTGATCTCCAGGATCCCAACCAGCTCTGACATTTTTTGAAATGTCTGGTCCTGTTAGGTAATGTCAGGAAGAGGAGAAATCATTCCTGGCACCAGGGTCATCAGGAAAGGCTTCATGGAAGAAGTAAGCTTTGAGAGAGACTTTGAAAGACACGGGGCATTCGTATGGGTAGAGATGAGTGGAGAGAACATTTCAGGCAAAGGGAACAGCATGAGCATAAGCTTATTCCAGGAAGTCTCCTGACACCCTATAAGCTCGTTCCCCAACTTCTATCGTCATCTCCACCATTCTGTCTTATTTCTAGCTTCTCCTGTTAAGGAAACCAAGATATTTTCATACTGACTCCTTTCTGCTCTCCTTTCTTGCGAAGTCCTCTTCTCCCCTGCTCCTGTACCTCCAAAGCCTGAATCACAAGCCTCCTCTATTCTAAGAATTCCTAGAATAGAGAAGTTGGTTTTGAACACCCCATGGCCCAACAAACACTTAATTCTAGTCTACAAGCAGCCACTACAACAGTCATCTGCAGAGCAAATGCATACAATAACATAACACAAAGAAATTCAGGAGAGGGCAGAAACATTCCATTGTGGGTTTTTTCTCATATTCTTCCATTTCTATTTTAGTAGCTCTTGAAGTCATCACCCTACCTTTCAGCAGTTTATCCTGAATGGATTGTGGCTTTAGAACAATACTCTGTCCAATATACTATTTATGTACCTGATTTTATTCTTGATATCATAGAACCATAGATTTAGAGCAGTAAGGAGTCTTAGAATTCATCTATCCTCCTTCTCTCTAGGCCTCAGTTTCCTCATCTGTAAAATGAGGCAGTTGAACTAATATCAAGAGTTCTTTACTTTCTTTGTGTCGTACTCATGTGATAATCCAGTGAAGCCTTTAGAACCCTTTTCAGAATGTTTTTCAATGTATAAAATAAAACATATAAGGTTACAAAGCAAGCCAATTATGTTAAAATAAAATTATCAAAAATATGTTTTTAAAAGTTCACAGATTAAGAAAGAAGACTCGAACCAAATGATCTCTAAGTCCTCTCCCAACCTCAACTTTTGGGTTCTATGTACTGACATCATATGTTCCAGTGCTGACATTTGATGATTCTCTGTGCCTGTGGATAAACTCTCCCACTTCTAAATTCTGCCACCAGAATGATGTGTAGACCATCTCACTTCCTTTTTTGTTCTCGACCCAAACACTGGTCGGGGGCCACATGTAAACTGCACTAGACAGGTAAGAAAGTTTCTCCTATTTTCATAAAAACTTTCCCAAGAAGGTTCTGTTTCTGGGCATATAGGCTTTGCTGTTTCCAGCACAGTCTGCTCTGTTTAAAGAAAAAGAAGTTTCCTTGGCCCTCCTGCCTTCATGTTAGTTCCAAGTCTTTCAGAAAAAAAATTAATGTCACTCAAAACCATGCAGGATACAATTCCATGGACATGTTGGAGCCTTGTGTAAAGCGCTGTGGTTGAGGTCCTTGGCTTCAGTGCTATCAGAGAGGGATCATGTGCCTCTAAAAAAACAGCCAGTTTGTAATTGGAAAAGGACATCCTCTCCCCTCTATATAATAGCATAGTCCCTTACCCCCAAATTTATTAGGTTTGGAGGAAGGGGTGTTTTATAATTGCATTGGATTGCCCTTTCCTCCTCCACCTCTCCTTTACTGGTCTATCCTTCTAATAGATTAATCTTCTTAATGTGTAACTCCACTGTCCATTCTCATCATTCTCCCAAAATCCACTAGACATGAAGATATATGCTCTGACTATAGGTGAAAACCTACATATGAGAACGCCTTTAGCCATATCAGTTATGTCTCAGAATGGCTACATAGGAATGAAACCAAGATTAGAGAATGACTTGGGGTCTTTCAAAACAAAGTGAGGTGTCAATATTTTGGAAATGCTTCTGCTCCTAACAATATAATGGAGCTCTCTAAGGTCAGGGACTCTATCTTATTTAGCATATGTCCTTCAACATCTAGCAAATTATTTTGCAACATAGTGGAGTTTAAAAAATGCTTATTTAATTGAATCAAAAGACAACTATTAAGAAAACAAATAGAAAGTAATTTACAGGAGTAGCTGGGTGGCTCAGTGGCTCAGCCAGGCCTAAAGATGGGAGGGCCTGGGTTCAATTCTGGCTTCAGACACTTCTAGCTATTTGTCCCTAGGCAAGTCACTTAACCCCCATTGCCTAGCCCTTTACTGCTCTTCTACCTTAAAACCAATACACAGTATGGATTTTAAGACAGAATGTAATGATTTTTTTTAAAAAGTAAGTAATTTATTCCCTGATAAGTTCAGGAGAAAAAAGAGAGAAAGAAAAAAACCTAGAGAAAGAACTTGCGAGACAGAAATTTTTCCTCTGATGATTTTGGGCCAGTCTTTATTTTACTCAGCCCAAGTTAGAGCCAATAGTCTTAATAGCTTTGAATGAATTTTATAATCCAGTTTATAATTTTTATAATCTTATACCTGAACAGGGTCCTTTGGGCCATTTAAAGTTAGGTACTTCTATGGATTTGTGATCTTATTGTTGTGGGTCTTCCCCACGGTGGGTACACATAGCAACAGATCCACAGTATGTCATCCTCTGAAACTCTTGTCCTTTGTCCTCCCATAAGTCCTCCACAGAGAATATATCCAACTTCCAAGGAGCTTCTAATCCTTTTGACATTGTGTGGATGCCAGTGGAACATGTCGGCTGTCCCTCACTTATTCCTTGCTCTTGCTGCGTGACCATCCTCACCTTCTTTTCTGGACATACATCTCTACCTGACATCTTACTCTTCTCCTGTGCGGTTCGTCATTGGTAGAATGTTGCCACTCACTCATATCCATTATATGTCTCCATTGCCCTTTGGGTGTGATCCACAAATTTAATTCCTTTGTGACTGGTAGTCCATAATTTGCAACCACACAATGTTACCAAAAGAAGATTGATGTTAGGAATATAGAGTTTTCCGAGAAAACCTGGAGCAATTAAAAACACTATCCAGTTTCCTAAATGCAATCTAGCCTATTCATCTTCTTCTTGAACTCTGGGTTTATTTCCTTATCCAATGGTGTCTGTCAAAGGCATGTGAACTGATGGAGCAGCTCTAAGGGTTACCCAATCCAACTGCATCACTGGCCAGCTGTAGTTTGCCCATCACTGGTCTAGAGTCTAGACAAAAGATAATCTTCATCATCTACTTGGTTTTTTTGTGAAAGGAAAGTTAGGACAACTCTTTTGAGTGCTTACAAGTATGAGCACCACAATGTCCCTTGCAAATTAGAATACTTGAGGAGCCTCACCATCCATAGGTAATTCTTCTCCATTTTCAACTATGTGTTGGACATAAATGGCTCTGTCTAAATGGGCAGGTTTCTGAACATCAGTGACATTACACAGCATATACGATATCCAGCACCTTTCTACTTTTCTTGTCTCTAAGAGACTTCACTACCCCCCCACATCACATGAGCAATTCGATTGTCCCAAATTTAATGTCCCAGAAGATGTTAACTGCAAACCTGACAGATTCCCAACAGAGAGAGTCTTTTCCTCCACTCCATCCCACCCCACCCTCAGCCACAATGTAGGGACTAGTGAATGATATTGTCAACTTCTGTCTTCTTCTCTGGAATATGTTCAAAAATATCAGGCTTCTTTCAGAATGGAAAAACAGCACAGTAAGAAAGGACAGATTCGGCACGAGTCCTTCAGATAATTTTCTGTCTTCTATAACCTCTCCCCTAGTGAAGGTTTCCAAAGGAGGCTTATAAAGCATTTTCTTTTTAAGCCTCTATCACTTCATCCCCTTCTTCTCCTCTCCCTGACACTCACCTATTCTTGCCCTGCCTCCCACATACAACAATACATTTCTACCCTCATAGGTGTGGAAAACCCCTGGTGTCCGATCAAAGGAAATCCTAAATTCATGTAGCATTTAATGTTGAACTTGAAGCTTAACCACAGACTTCAGAAAGTGCTGACACCCCAAAAAAGTGCTTGTCCGAGAAATGCCCCCAACAATTGTGAACATAGAAAAAAATATCACAAGGCAGAGAAGAGGAGCTAAGTGAGAACCTTACTTTGTTGCCTACCAGACTCTGGCAAATAGCAAAAAGACAATTGTGTTTAGTGCCCTGCTAAATCAAATTTGAAGAAACCTTTCAAGAAGGGAAGGAGAAGAGACTTAAAGGGAGTGGAGGAAAGGAGAGTGGCTACCACAAAGAGGGAGAGAAGAATCAATCAATCAACATCTACTGAGAGCTCCCTGAGTGTAGAACACTATAAATACCGCCCCATCAGCCCTTACATTTTAGAGAGACCTTCCTCCTGGAGATACCTGCTTTACAATCAGCAAGGTGTTCTCTGGGATCAGAGCGTTACCACACTATGCCAACTTTTTTTCAATTAACAAGCACTTTTTTTTTTTTATCTCTATCACCTTTCTCTCCCCATTCTTCCCATAAAAAAAAAAAAAGAAAGAAAAGAAAACCTGAACCCTAGTCACAAATACACATAGTCATACTGAATGAGTTCTCCCATAAACCATTTCCAAAACTATACATCTCATTCGCTATCTTGAGTCCACAACCTCCCTCCCAGGCAGTGGATAGTATTCTTTATCATCACTCCTCTGCAATCTTGGTGGATCGTTGCATTGACTAGAGTTCTTGGGTCATTCCAATTTTCACAATATGAGACTCGTATCTAAAAGAGGAACCAAGCAATTTGCCTTGTTTACTTGTGACCCTTCCTAGCATACTTTCAACCAACAAGGATTGATAAAAAAAAAAAACCATTTCCATTTGTTTCTTCCACCTGAGGAAGGAGTACTTTTTATCTATTTTCTTTTTCCTAAATCATTTCCTAAAAACCAACCCATAACAGAGTCATGATTGTTGCCCCTGTTTTACAAGTGCAGAAAACTCGGGTTCTAGGAACAAGGAGGTAATTTGGTAATTTTCACTAATGTAACCACATTTTACCTTTATGTCTCCTCCAATACCCTTGCATGTAGTAGACATTTAAAAATATTTGCTGAATTGATAAATGAAATAATATAAGGCAATAAGAGCATCTATAAAATATTGTGAGAGGCTAGATCTTCTCCAAATAGTATAGAGAGAGGAAGCAAATGAAATGTCTCTAATTTACTTCCCTCTGTTAAATGTGACTGTTCTAGTATGACTGCTCACCTCTGTCCCTGGTGCCCATCTGGTTTTCCCTCTGCCTCCCTTCTCTATTTCTTCCTATCCAATTAATCCCTGCCTCTTCTGTCTCCTTTTGCCACTACTCTACCTTTTGCTTCTACCCTTCTGTGTCTTTGGAACTATGAATAACCTGGACCTTAGCAGTTGTCCAGTGCAGAGAATCACGGAAGGCAGAGTGCTGCTAGGGATGCCCTCTCTCACCTGTCATTTCTGAGCCCTCGAAGGCACCTGCAGAGACCGACAGACAGAAACTGGCATGACCTCAGCTCTCTGCTGCCTCCCATACCCTCCTGGGTGCCGACATTCTGCCGATTTTTCCCGGCAAGAATGCTTCCTAATTCCCCTTCGCCCGTCATTATAGTCAGAAGCCGTTTGACTAGTTTCCAGAAAGCGTTGGAGACCTGAACATGTCTGCTTTCCGCATGTGAGAGCCAAAAAGCATTTTGTCAACATTTCAACAGCTCTTCAGAAAGAAAATGACTAAGATAAGGTCAAAATGGGTTTCAAAGCCCAACTACGATTATTTTTTTTTCTCCTTACAACCTAACAACGGTGCTAACAATAATGCTCTGGCAGCCAGGCTCAGCTATTCACGTGATTTCCAAGACTTACAGCCAGGATGTCAGGGTGTAGAGGGGCTGCCATGAGGAGGCAGAAGTCTGACTGCAAACCAATCTCTGTACCATCTGCCTAATGCCATCTACCCTCAGCCAGGCACTGGGGTCACTGCAGAGGAAAAGGCCAACCTACTAAATAAGAAAATTTAAATTAAAAAAAAAAACTTCTCAGAGCAGACAATTACACATATGTAAAGAAACTGGAGGCCACAACAGTGACCTGTTTCATAGCCAACTGTCAGGTCTTGGGTTTATGGACATTAAAAATTCTAATTCTTTATAGCAAGAATGGATTGGGTTCAAAATATGGGGAAACTTAAGAGATCAAGAGTCTTCAATCAATCAAAAAGCATGTAACAAGAACCCACTTTTGAGACAGCTAGGTGCTTCAGTGAATAGAGAGCCAGGAGGTCCTGAGTTCAAATCAGACCTCACAGACTTCCTAGCTATGTGATCCCTAGGCAAGTCACTTAACCCCAATTACCTAGCCCTTGCCACTCTTTCTGCCTTGGAATCAATACTTGGTACCCATTCTAGGACAGAAGGTAAGGGTTTAAAAAAGAACCTACTATCTGGCTAGTACAAAGTGACACAAAGACAAAAGTAAAACAATTCCTGTCCTCAAAGAGTTTGATTCTACTAGAGAAGATAACACATACATGTAAGGTATTACAACATAGATACAAAGTGATAGGTTGAGGTGAGAGTTTTTAGTGTTTGTTAAGTGCTGACTACCAACAAGAACCTACACAAGAGATTTCTGGGTATAAAGATGACTAAGACACAAACCCTACCCTCAAAGAGCTTGCAGTCTAGTAAAGGAAATAAGACATAGACAAAGTAGCCCTAAAACAGTAGTGCATATGAGGAGCATAAACTATCTCTGAGTAGAACAGTAACTAGAGTGGGGTGATCAGAGCTTTGTCCTAGGATGCTGAAATTTAGAAGGTGCTGGGAGCTCTTGAACTCCTTCATCTTGCATCCACAACTGAGCCTAAAAAAGTAAAGGGCTGAAAGGACTGGCTGGAACCAGACTGTAGAGGTTCTTGAATGACAAGCTAATAAATTATTATTCTCTAGGTCAATGATAGGGAACCTTTTTGAAGGGTGGGTAATGTGAGAAATGTCCTCAGGCGCCTGTGGGGAGGGAGTGGGGAGCAGCCCCATCACAGGTACCTCTGGCTTTCTAGTAATGAACTCTGTCCAACTCGGTGCTGGGGTGACAGTGGGAGTGCCCACAGAAAGGGCTAGGAGTGCCCCCTTGGCAAGCATGCCATAAGTTTGCCAACACAGCTCTAGACAATGGGAATCCACTAATGATGTGATGAGTGGACAAGATGAGTCATTATAAAATAAAGAAGTTGGGCAGAGATTTGCTCACCAAATACAAAGAATCCTGAACCTGAGGAATCCAGCTTCAAGTTTGAATAAAGTTGTTTTGAGACAAATAAAAGGTAATCCTATATACTATATAAAACATAGTAAACATAGAACTTGCTACCCCAGAGACAAGAGATATAAAATATTCAAAAAATCTGCCATTAACTTGATGGGTGACATTGAGCTATTTAATTCAACAAATATTTATTAAGTACCTGTTGTATGTAAAATATGAAGCCTAGAGGAGGCACAAAGCTTAGATATATAATATAATCTTTTTTTTTTTTTACCTAACTCTTATTTTCTATCTTAGTAACAACTCCAAGGCAGAAGGGCAAGGACTAGGCAGAGTTAAATGACTTAGCCAGGGTCATACAGTTAGGAAGTGTCTGAGGCCACATTTGAACCCAGGTCCTCCTGACTTCAGACCTAGTGTTCTATCCACTGAGCTACCTAGCTGTCCCTCTGTCATATAAAAACTAGACCCTCACTGCCGCACACCCACACTTTACTCTTCCCTGATTGCATCTCATTCTGCACAGGCACTGTTCTTTTTTCAGGCCATCTGTACTACTTGCTCCATGCTTCCTTTCACCTCAAACTTCAATGAAAAAAATCCAGGGGCCGTCCCTGATGAGCCCCCCTTTCTCTCCAAAGCTACCTACAGAATCACTTTAACACTATCTCTCACTCTCACCTCCTTTGTTCCAATATCAGAGGAAGAGGTGAGTGAATCTCTAGGAGAGAAGGAAGGAAGGAAGGAAGGAAGGAAGGAAGGAAGGAAGGAAGGAAGGAAGGAAGGAAGGAAGGAAGGAAGGGAGGGAGGGAGAGAAGAAATGTATTAAGTATTTACTCTGTGCCAAGCATTCTGCTAATCACTGGGGATACAAATTCAAGCATGCAAAATAGTCCATGCTCTCAAAGAGAAGTGATCAGTAAATGCTGAGTTCTGGTGAATATAAAGCAAGAGCTCCCATATTAGCTCAGGATGTTGGGGTAGAATCCAAGTGGCCTTTCTCCTTGCTCTACTTGTACCCTTGATCCTAATGACTCATCTCTTCCATTCCTTCTCCCACCATAATTTTGAGCTTTGTTTAGTCAAGTCACTTTCCTGTCTGCTTATAAACATGCCAAGATTTCCCTAAAAAAAAAAAAAAAAAAAAAAAAAAAAAAAAAAAAACTCAACTTGACCCAACCATTCTCTCAAGTCATCATCTTTTTATCTCTCCTCCCTTTCATAGCCTATCTCCTAGAAAAAGCTTTCTCCCCTTGTTGCCTCCACTCCTGCCCACTTCTCTACTCTTTGCAATCTGGCTTCTGACCTCAGCACTCAGTTCTCTCCAAGGTTACCAATGATCTCTCAAATGCAAAATCAAACAGCTTTTCCCAATCTTCATTCTTCCTAACTTCCCAGTGTGTAATATTTGACACTGTTTACCACTCCTTCTCCTGGTTATTCTGTAATGGTCTCTGTTGGTTCTCCTCCCAGCTGTCAACTCTCTGTGTCTCCTTTTCTAGATCATCATTGATTTCCTTTTCCCTTTGCATGAGTGTGTCTCACAGGTCTAGCCTGGGCTCTCTTCTCTTATCTCTCTACATTTTCAGGACCTGGGCTATGTACCACAGGAGGAGCGAGTTCAAAAGCAAGTAGCAGCCTTGTGGCTCAGACCCCAGGAACAGGGCAAGGACACAGTTCAAGCTTCTCACTCAGTCTGAAACCTGCAGAGGAATAACCAGAGCAGGAATCCCAGACCAAAGAAGAGCCTGCAGTCAATCACTCTGAACCACCAAAGCTTCCCAGCTAAATGAGAGTGACTGAGTCCAGCAGCAGTCTATTGTTACTAAAACCCAAACCCAAGTCAAGAATTTACAGAGCTTAGACTAGGAAATTAAAAACTGGACTTTGCCTTGGGTCAGAAGTCATAAAAACTTTTAGGTTCCTAGCCTAAAGCTGTCCCTAAGATCCTGGAATAACACAACCCTCAATGCCTCCAAGAAAGCAGCAACAGAACCAGCCCAGACATTCCCTCCAAATGTGTGCAGAGCTCTACCCACACATAAGTACAAATCCAGCCTCAGACACTTCTTAGCTGTGTGGCTCTGAGCAAGTAAATTAACCTCTGCCTACCTCAGTTTCCACAGTTACAAAATGAGGATAATAAGAGCACCTGTCTCCCAGGATTGCTGTAAGGACTGAAGAAATATTTGTTCCCTTCCTTTTCTTGTCTTCACTTAGGGACCTGACATGGCCAAAAGAAAAAGCCCATCACTTGGTAATTGACTATCGATGAACATTTCCATACTCAACTAGAATTATGACAGAATTAAGAAGGGAGGGCGTTCCAGGAAGAGGCAAGAAATAGAATGCAGTGTATGAAAAACAAATAACCAATTTGGCTAAAACACAGACTATATAAAATGGAGTAACAGGTAGTAAGCCTGGAAAGGAAGGCTGAAGCTAGACTGTAAAGGTCTTTACCTGACAAATAGAGGAGTTTATATGTTTTATCCTAGAGGCAATAAGGAGCCACTGGATTATTCTAAGCAAGGGAGGAAAATGGTCAGACATAAGCATTTGAAGAATTTTGCTTTGTAACTTTGTGGAGGACGAATTGTAGAGGAAAGGGACTGGAGGCAGAAAAACCAATTCCAACAGAACAGGTAAGAGTCGGATGAGGGCCTGAACTAGGATGGCAGCCTTGAATGTAGAGAGAAGAGGAAAAGCAGGAGAGCTGTTGGGGAGGTAAAATGGAAAAGGCTTTGCAACTGATGGGGTATGGAGGGTGAGAGATCAGGAAGAGATGAGAGCTTTTTTTAAAACTTTTTTGGAGGCATAATTTAATCCTCTTTGTAAAAGTACTCTCTACTCCATCCCTGTTAACCTTTTAGAGAAAACTCAGCACAAAAGGATAAGAGGGATCCCTTACCCCACCTCCAAAGTATGTCTCAGATTATTATAAAACAAAGATCTTCGGCATATATGGATGTACATGCACATACACAATTACTCACAGAGGAAAAGAAAGAAAGTCTGCTTTAAAAATGTCAGGAGAGGGGATTTAGAATACATCTTCTTCCCCATCTGGCTTTGAGACCAAGCTCTTCCCTGAAAGGGAGAGTGACTTTAGATACCACCAGTAATTTAATCTCATCCAAGGTTCCAAGGTTCCAAGCCTGGGTGACTGGAAGATGATGGTATCCTTAACAGATATAGGTAAGGAGATGGGTTTGGAAGAAACAAAGAAATTTATTTTGCACATGTTGAGTTTGAGATGCCTACTAGATATCCAGTAGGAAATTTCCAAATAAGCAGATACAGGGCTAGTCCTGGATGTAGAAATCTGCGATTTGCCTGAATAGAGATGATAGTTGAACCCAGGGGTATCCAGTTCACATATAGAAAGGCTGTAGAGAGAAAAGATCAAATTGTCCAGAATAGAGCCTAGGTGCCTACCCCAGAGAATAGGAAGTGGCTAACAACTATGCAAAAGAGGCTAAGAAATGGTCAGAGAGAGAGAGAGAGTAATGTCATAAAAACTCAGAAGAGAAGATATTTAAGTTAACAGTGTCAAATGCTGCAGAGGGGTCAAGAAAGATAAGGTTTGAGACAAAGCCATCAGATATGGCACTTTAAAAAGCACAACTTTGGAGAGGGCTTTTTAGTTGAATGAAGTCAGAAGCCAGAATGTAGAGTGAAATAATGAGTAACAGGAGAGAGAAGTGCTTCCAGCTAGGTAGAACCTGCCAGAGCTTGTACTCCATTGGCAAAGTCTTCAAGAAGCCAGGTCATTTTTACACCACAGTGAGGCATCAGAGTTGGCTTTAGTAGAGAGTTGCCTTTTTATCAGAACCAAATTCTTTGGTCTTCCCTTAACCCAAAATGAAGACTTATTTCAATGTAAAAGGAGAAAAGTTATCATTGCTTTACCTCAACTGAGAATTTGTCTTTGAACCAGAATTCCCTTTTTCTCTTTTTATATGTCCTCTTTCTGTCCTTTTTACTTCTCTCTCTCTCTCTCTCTCTCTCTCTCTCTCTCTGTCTCATTCCTTTTCCTTCTCTTTCTCTTTCCTTTTCTCTCTTTTTGATTTCTGAAAACCCAGCCACCCAACACACACTCCTTTAACACAGCAACCATCAATGCTAAGATAGAAGGGAGATGTGGGTTACAATCCAAACTCAAAACCAAAGAGAGAGCTTCTTTCTAAGACTGCCTAAGATGGATCCCAAGTACAATTTTACCTCTCTGATTTCTTTTATATTGTACTTTCACTTGCCCAGTGAGCACTGGTAGTCCCAAGCCTACTTTCCACAAATTCATCTTCTGAGAGTCTGTTTCCCTGGATTTGATCAACCCTTTTTAGTACAGGAGGGTTATAAGAATTAGAGGAAAAAAAGTCAGTGGGTTCCCAGAGAGACCACAAAGAGAATTTCTACCATTCCTATTTGTTTTAGAAGGACCCAGAGAAAAACGATGATTCATAACAAAGATAAATATCATTTTTAAAACTTTACAAATATAAAGTGCTACATTGGCCTAACAATAAATATAATAATAAATTCTTCCCACAAACAAGTTCTGAGTAAAGGACTGGGAATAGCGATGCAAGAAGGACAAATTATATGGGAACAGGAGGAGGAGGTAGACAGAGAGAGGCATGAAATGTATGATAGAGGGAGGGGTTGGGAGAAGGATGGGATGGGAGGTGGATGGAGCATCTTAGTAAAACTGCTGAGTAAAAATTGTCTTTCAAAGGGATCCAGATTATTCATCTAAGTTCTCATCTCGCTAAATTTCAGTTCAAGCGGCTGCAAATATTTGAAATGAGTAATTTCTCTTGATGAAGAGAGGCTGATTTCTGATTCTGTCTAATTTATTTTGGGGTTTTGGGGAGCACTGAGAGAGGTTGAACAGATAGTTAAACATTCTGTCCTCCCTCCCTCTCTTTTTTTCCTACCCCACCTGCTGAGATGGAAATAAAACTTTCAAGCACAGAAGGCCCAGGAGCCTGACACAGGTGAGGTATTTGGAGAAGGACTTTTGTTCCGAGTCCTTGTTTGAATGGAGAGGGGGAGGCAGGATAGTGACTTCCAAAATCATGAGGAACTTAACAGAAGAGAAAGGAAGGAGATTCCAGACCCAGATCCAAATTCAGTCTAAATCAAGAAAAGACAGCATGATTCTGGCCAACCCCATAGACACCTAGATAATGGTGTAGATAAAGCACTGGATGTGGAATCAGGAAGACAAGAGTTAAATCTAGCCACAGACATTTGCCAACTGTGTGACTTTGGGCAAATCACTTTGCCTCAGTTTCCTCAACTGTAAAATAGGGCTAATAATACCACCTACCTCCAAAGTTTGTTGTACAGAACAAAGGAGATAATATTTGCAAAGTACAATGTTACAAAAAATTCATTACAAATAGATAAAACAATGTTTCAAATTTGCAAAATACAACTTTGTACTTTATAACCTTATAAAGCACTATTTGTAAAGCACAATGCCAAGTTCCTAGTAAGTATTGTATAAATGCTTGGAGGCAGCTATGTGGCTCAGTGGAGAGAGTGCCAGGTCTGGAGTCAGGTAGGCTAATCTTCGAGAATTTTAAATCTGGCTTCAGACATCTACTAGCAAATCATTTAACCCTGTTGGCCTCAGTTTCCTCATCTTTAAAATGATCTGGGGAAGGAAATGGCAAACCATTCCAGTATCTTTGCCATCAAACCCCCAAATAGGATCATGAAGTGAGACACAACTAAAGAATGACTGAACAATATAAATGTTAGCTATTGTTAAGAAGCACTTCTTTTAAGAACATACATAGATTCAAAGCTGGAAGGATCTTTAAAGATTATCTACTCCAACTCTACATTTTACTCATTTTTTTTTTTAATCCTACATTCAGGAGAAGTAAATGACTTGTCTGGTATGACAAGATCATGCTTGTAGTCAACAGAGGAAACAGGATTCAAACCCAATCCTTTGACTACAGATCCAGCATTCTTTCTACTGTACCTACTGAATATACTGTCACCTTTTTGGGGGAGAAAGGAGATAGATCTAGTAGAAGATTCATTTATTCACTCATTCATTATGCTAGATACTGGAGAAATATCAAAGTTGTGTAAAACATGGTACCTGTCTTTATGGAACTTATCATCTAGTACAGAAATGGGAAAGTCCTGGTCTAGTCCCAGCTCTACCACCAACTTTGTGACTTTAGGCAAATCATTTCCCCTTTCTTGGCTTCAATTTCCTTATCTGTGTAAGGATTGGGCCAATAGAGTAAATCAGTCAAATTATTCCCCCACCCACCCCACTTAAAATAAGTGATAAAATGCTAAGCCCTGGTACCTCAACTTGGTAAGAATTGATTTCAATGAAGCAAATCAATCCAAGGCATTATGAAAAGACCTTGATCAATATAAATGTCTCAGATGAGCCACTGGCTGAACTGGAAGAGTATTCAGCCTGGCTGAGAAAACTTGTCCATGAGCTCAGAGGCACCTATAGGGTATCAAGCCAGTTTAGGCTTGTCGCTGTGGAATCTAGAAACCCCCAAACTTGTAGCCTAGAAAGATCTCATGAACCCCAGTTTACTTAGGTTAAAGGTGAAGCCCCAGGTCTGACCTTGTCACATGAGAGTTTCTCCCAGAGGAAAGTCCAACTTCACTAGTCTCAGACCAACAATAAAGACTTTGAGTTCTGAGTTCTTTCCTCGAAAGGAGGGTGTGATACAGTGGGAGAGGCTTCTGGAGACAATTAGAGTCACTTGGCTTGGACTTGGCCCTACCTGATGGGATTAGCCACCCCCCTCAAACTCCTTTAGGGTCTGTTGCTGGTCTGAGACTAGTGAAGTTGGACTTTCCCTCAGGGAGGAACTCTCATGTGACAAGATCAAACCTGGGGCTTCACCTTTAAGCTAAGTAAAATGGGAGTCATTAAATCTTTCTAGGCTACAAGTTTGGAGGCTTCTAGATTCCACGTCGACAGGCTAATGAGCAATGAATGAACATGTATTCCAGGTAAGCCTCCAGAAAAGATCACTTGAAAACAGGGGAAGAAGAATACAGTACTTCAGCTCTGCCCTTTATTTCCTCCCCTAGCCCTTGACAAAAAGAGGACCTTGTGAGCTTCGAAGGGTCTGGAGGATTTTGGACTACCCATCTTCCCAGAAATGTCCTAGAATCATCCCTAAGACCGCAGTGTGTGGTGGCAATTTCAGTATGGGACTCAAGGGCAGACTGGATCCAGATTCAGAAGTCTACAAAGAGCTCAACAAAGAAACTACACTCCGCCTAAGGGGAACTTCTTGAACATTCTACAAAGGAGAAAAAGGATTTCCAGCTACTAGGAGCTTTGCCTCATATGCTCTCTTAAGCTTGGATCCACTTTCCCCTGGACCCTGCATATATATTTTATTTATTTATTTGTTTATTTATTTATGTGTTTGTTTTTTGTTTGTTTATTTGTTTGTTTACATTTTTAAACCCTTAACTTCTGTATATTGGCTCCTAGGTGGAACAGTGGTAAGGATAGGCAATGGGGGTCAAGTGATTTGCCCAGGGTCACACAGCTGGGAAGTGTCTGAGGCCGGATTTGAACCCAGGACCTCCCATCTCTAGGCCTGACTCTCAATCCACTGCCCTGCATATATTTGTGAGAAAGGGTGTCATGGACTTTTGGGGGGGAGCAGGGGGAGTATAAACTAGACTACCTTAGTAAATATTCTTATTTAAAAGCTACTTTAAGTCTAACTGACTAAATTATTCTTAACTAATAATCATGGCGATACATTATTGGGGGCTCATATTAGACCTCCTTAACCCCTCATTTTTACCCTTAGAGCATTGAAGGGAAATGTAGCCACCTAGTTCTAGGGGCCAAACTTATTATTTAAAGCAGGAGTTAAGATAGTAGCTTTAGAACATGTACTACTTTTGTAAAAATGAGAGATTGGTATATAAGGGATAGAAGCAATCACAAGAGATGAATAGATCATTTCAGTTATATGAAATTTAAAAACTTTTTTATTAGCAAAATCATGGCAACTAAGAAGGTAAGGAAAGCTATAGAGTGGAGGAAAAATCTTTGTATCTAATATATCTAATTCCAACATATATAGAAAAACTAACACAAATATATATGACCAAGCACCATTTCCCAATGGATAACTGGTTGAAGAATATGAACAAATACTTCCCAAATGAAAAACTGTTCCAAATCACTGATAATGAAATATAAATCAAAATAAAACTGAGGTCTCATCTCTCACCCAGCAATAATGGCATAAAGATCATTGGAGTTCAGTCAAGTCTGACTCTTCATGACCATATCATGCCAATACTGTCCATTGGGTTTGCTTGGCAAGAATACTGCAGAAGGGGTAACTAGGTGATTCAGTGGATAGAGAGCCAGGCTTGGAGACGGAAGGTCCTGGGTTCAAATGTAACCTCAGATACTTCCCAGTTATGTGACTCTGGGTAAGCCACTTAGCCCCCATTGCCTAGTCCTTACCACTCTTTTGCCTTAGAACCTATACATAGTATTGATTCTATGACAGAAGGTAAGGGTTTAAAAAAAAAAAGAATATTGCAGTGGTTTGTCATTTCCTTCTCCAGATGTGAACAGAGGTTAAGTAACTGCCTAGGACTGCACAACTAGGAAGTGTCTGAGGCCAATTTGAACTCAGGCCTTCCTACCACCAGGCTTAGCAGGCTATCCACTGAGCCAACTAGCTGCCTCATGGCATAAAGACAATAACATTCAATATTGGAGGATCTGCAGAAAGATAGGTGCACTAATACATTGTTAGTGGAGCTATGAATTGGTTCAACAACTCTGGAAGGCAATTTGGAATTATCCTAAAAGGGGAACAAAAATCCTTTTGATTCAGATCACTGCTGTGCATAAATCCCAAGGAGATGAGAGACAGAAAAAACAAAACATTTAGAGAAATACTTTTCAGAATAGGAAAGAAACAAAAACAGATGTGTGCTAATGGGGGGAGGCAAAAAAAAATTCTGTTTCATGAATGTAATGTAATGGAGTATATTATCTTGCCATAAGAATATGGAGAATCAGAGAGATGGAATGGATACAGAAGAAAAACAATATATGCGATGACTACAACAATATAAATAGAAAAGGCAACAACTAAATTTTGTATAGTTACAATGACAAAGTTTGACCGAGAGAGACAGAGAGATGACAAATTTTAACCTCCCTTCTTTGCCCAGGTGGGAGCCTGTGGTTGTGAGACAAAGTTTATGCTGTAAAGACTTATTTGCTGGCTTAGTTGGTTTTGCTGAATTACTCCCCCCTCCCCTTTCTTTTTCATTCTTTGCTAAAAGGAATGGCTCCCTGGGGAGGGAAAGAGAGAAGAATGTATTCAGAAATAAAGGTGGTATGTAAAAGAAGACAGCAATCAAAAGTTACAAATTTTCTTAATTATTTAATTTAAATTTTTAACAAACGAGATAGTTGAACTAGAGTCATTTATTTAGTTAGTATTAAGTGTTTACTGTGATCAAGACATTTTTGGAGACACAGATTGCTGAGGTCTGATCTAAGTAGCTAAGTGACCTTGGGCAAGTCACTACCTATCTCTCAGGTCCCCAAGTTCCTTACCTATAACAAGAAGGTATCTGATAAGATCAGTGACTCCAAATGGTTGTGCTGAAAGGGTTACTAGGTGTGCTATGAAAATCAGGATATTATCTACTTGAAGTGGGGGAAAAAAGAAAGTTTTGTTTATGTTTTGTTTAACTTAACTCTACTTACCCAGAATTCACAGCATAAGAAGTATAGCATTCACAAAATCAACAAAATTTGCCTATTACATATACAAACTAGACTTGAACTATCAAAGATTTTTTTTTAACGGTTGTCCTATATGAAGGAAAACTGCATGTACAAGTCTGTCCTAGCAATATCTGTGGAAACGCAGAAAAGCAGACTGAACATTGGCAAAAAATCTTTGCAGACCTTTGGACTAGAATGATTCCTGAGGCCCTTTCCAGCTTTAACATGCTATGACTTTATGTCTCTCTGAGCTCTAAAATTTTTTTACTATGATTCTACATCAAGTAAGATTTAAGTTAAATACATAAGTGCTCCCCCTTTAGCAGAGTGAAAGGAATGATATCATTTGGTTAAAATTAACCCCAGAAGGAGGAGGTGAGTTTTGAGCTAAGTCTGGATCTAGAAGGTCAGAGAGGAATAGAGAACACCTGGTTTGTGCCAAGTCTACAGCTAGGACAAGGATATTGCCTTGGCTGGAGAAATACTGAGTGGAGGAATAAGGAGAGCAAAGGTTGAAGAGATAAAGTGAGTTAGTTGGAGGGAAGGTTTTGATGAACACCAGGTTTAGGGGCTTATTTCAATCAATATGGCAAGTTTTCGAGAAGAACAGTGCTGTGGCTTTGTTTTTTCTCTTTTAATAAAATACATTATTATAGTATTGGACATCATCACAGATTATTTGAGCTAGAGGCAGCTGGGTAGCCCAGTGGATAGAATATCAGCCTTAGTGTTAGGAAGATTCATCTTCCTGAATTGAAACCTGGCCTCAGACACTTATTGGCTGTGTGACCCTGGGCAAGTCACTTAACTCTGTTTGCCTCTGTTTCCTCATCTACCAAATAAGCTAGAGAAGGAAATGGCAAGATCACAGAGTTGGACACAATGGAACAACAACAGAGGAAGTCTTAGTGATCATCTCTCCTGATCCCCCTTTTTTTTAACAAAGGAAGAAACTGATACTCAGAGAAAGTAGTGACTTGTCCAGGGTTAGAGCACAAATCAGTCTTGGAATCAGGATTAGAACTGAGGCTTCCTGACAGCAGGGTTCTTTCCATTACTCCAACAGTAGAGAAACCCTGTGTCTACATCAGTTGCCCTGTGGTCTTCTATTCTCAAGTAAAGTGGCCCTGGGGCCTGTAATAGCAGTCTGAGGGGGCATCATGGTCTTTCAAATACCCCCAAATCCCCAGCCTCACAGAATCAAAACTTTAGAACAGGAAGCGATATTGGACTTGGAATCATAGGATCAGAAAATTAGATGAGACCTTAGAGATTAGGGAGTCCAACGATTTTCCTGGTGGTGATACAGAAGCTGAAGGAGGATCAATGACCTGCCCAACATCCACACAGATCGCAAGTTGCAGAACCAGGATTCCAACCCAGGTTTTTAGACCCCCAAATCCACTATTTTTCCACCATACCATGCCAGAACCAGGGAATAGGAAGGAAGATGGGCCAGCCATAAATTCTGTGAGCTTTGTCGTTGCTGTTGTTAGTCAGGTCTGACTCTTTGTGATCCCATTTGGTTTGCCATTTCCTTCTCCAGCTCATTTCACAAATGAGGAAACCGAAGCAAACAGGGTTGAATGACTTGCCCATCTAGGATACGTTTGAGGTTGAACTTGAACTCAGGTCTTCCTGACTCCAGGCCCAGGATTCTATCCATCGAGCCTCCTGGCTGCTTAAAGACCTTAGAGATTCTTAAGAGACCAATCTCATTTTACAGAGGCTGAAAAGGGAAATGGGAATTATCCCCACCCCTACTTGCCTCTTTAAGTAGTCTAACTGGAGGAATGAGGACTGGGTTGGTGCTTTTCTTGGTGGAGAGAATACCTGAATGAGGTCTCTTCTACCAGTGTAGAAGTCATTCATCTGAACGACTCCCTACTCTAAAGTGGCCTAGAGCTACGAGAGGTTCCGGGATTTGCCAGGGTTCCCACAGCCGGTTAGAGGCTGGACAAGGACCCAGGTCTTCTTCCTAACTCTTGAGGCCAACTTTCTATGGCCCACAAGGGCTGCCTCTCCAACTGGAAGATTATGGGGCATTAACTCTGCCCTCAGGCATGTTCCCACTGTGTATTACCAATGTGCTCTTAGCCTCAGTTTTCCTTCACCTCTAAGAGAGGACTGTAAAGGTCCCTCCAGCTGCTGGGAGAGGGAACCACCCGGAAGAGAGGAGGACCCTTCCCAGGGAGAGGGCCGACCTCATTGAGATGCAGAGATAAAACAAGACTCAGATGTAAAACAAAGGCCAGTCGGCTTTCCAGGAAACTGGAAGGGCCTTCCTGAAGAACAAAGGCTGGAATGATCCAACTTAGCTTCCCCACTAAAAGCAGCCTCCAAGACCAGTTATCATTCATTCCTCCCAGGGTCATCCTGGGAGCCAGGAGCTTGCATATGCAAAAGCTAGAGGAGGATTAAAACACTCCCAAACAAAGATGCAAAAATCTTCATTTCTCTCTTCCCCACCCCCACCTTTGCTTGTGTTTTAAATCCTTCCACACTGGTCTCAGCTTGTCCTCCTACCTCCTCAGCCGGTAGTTGTCACACTACAGACATTTTTAGGGGTGACAGCTGGCCTTCTGGAACTCAGCTCTAGTTCTGGAAATTTGCTTTCTTTTTCTTTCCTTTTCTTTTTTTTTTTTTTTTTAAAGGGAGCCAAACCACCAGTTTTCGATGGCAATCCAGTAGAGGGGGAAAGGCGGGAGAACTCCGAGGAAGGCTGTCCCAGTGGCACTTTGGTTTCCATTCTCTCCGCCTTTAACTGGAGAAGTGTTGAAAGCAATCAGAACTTCCCAAAATGTCAGAGCAAGAAGCGACCTGAGAGCCTGTCTAGCCCAACCCTCTCATTTTACAGAGGAGGAAATTGTGACTCCAAGGGGGGCCACCCAGGTCACGCGGAAAGTTAATGGGAGAGGCGCGACTAGAATCAAGCCTTCCTGCATCCCAGGCCAGGCCAGGCCCCTCCCGTCACTGTCAAGTTGCCTTCTCCTGCCTTAAAAGGATGTTACTAAGCCTTCCCAAGAGGTTATGAAAAGAAGAAAAACCAGGGTAGAAAAGGAACCAGAGGGGATAAACTAAAAGACCTCTCCCTCATTCTAATAATTCATAGAACATAAGCAAGTCCAAAATGTGAAAGCTGAAAGGGGCCTCCTTGAAGAACCAAAGAGTAATGGGGTTTGGTTTGTTTTTTTGTTTTTTTTTTTAAGCCCTTAACTTCGGTGTGTTGTCTCATAGGTGGAAGATTGGTAAGGGTGGGCAATGGGGGTCAAGTGACTTGCCCAGGGTCACACAGCTGGGAAGTGGCTGAGGTCAGATTTGAACCCAGGACCTCCTGTCTCTAGGCCTGACTCTCAATCCACTGAACTACCCAGCTGCCCCCTTGGTTTGTTTTTTAAAACCCTCACCTTCCATCTTAGAATCAATACTATGTATTGGTTCCACGGCAGAGAGTGGTAAGGGCTAGGCAATGGGGGTTAAGTGACTTGCCCAGGGTCACATAGCTAGAAAGTGTCTGAGGTCACATTTGAACCCAGGACCTCCCATCTCTAGGCTCTCACTCCACTGAGCCACCCAGCTGTCCCCTGGAGTGATGTTTTTAAATGAATAAAATAATAAGATTAAAAAGGAAATTGATTCTACTGAAATAAAAAATCTTTAAGGGATGTTCACAAATCCCAGGTCAAAAATCCATGCTCTAGTCCAACTGCCTCAGAGTAAGTGACTTGACCAAGGTCACACCCAAAGTTAGTAGCAGAGCTGCTTCTAAAATCCCAATATCCAGACCCCAACTTCCATTACATTGCTGCTACTTCTCATCAGAGTGTACTGTCTCTTAGAACTAATATTTCTCAGAGAAGGGGCTGTGATTCAGTCCTCTTCTCTTCCCACATCATCCCCTTCATAGCTTTGTGACTTTAGGAAAATCACTTAACCTACCTGAACCTCATCCATTAAAAACAGGGATAAAAACATGACTCTACCTAACTTAATAGAATTACTGTGATGGAAGAAACTGAAATAATATATGAAAAGTTCTCTATAAATGTCAGCTATTCCTATTAGTACTATATGACTTTCTATGACATCTACCTTCATGACTTGGGCAGCCTGTAACAACAATTTGATGGTCCAGAGAAGATTTGAGGGACAGACAAACTGATAGGAAAGAATTCAGGTTGGACTCTAGGAATAAAACTTAGCAATGAGATTTATGAGTATGGTGACCTTATGTTCCAGATCCTCTAGAAAAGTGCCCATTTCAAGAAGAGACTTTTAATGAGGTATTGCAAAAAGATGTTTACCTAGTAAAATATAATCATAAATTATAGTAATTTATGAAACAGTAGGATATAATACTAAGGAAATGACGTTTCCGCTACTGAAACTCTTTCAGACTATAGGAGAAAAACATTCTATAAGGGGGAGAGGGGGGCACCAGTCAAGGAGCACTATGGAAAGAGAACAAGGCCTGGAGTTCAAAAGATCTGGGATCAAATCTGACCTCAGACACTTCCCAGCTGTGTGGTCCTGGGCAAGTCACTTAACCCCATTTACCTAGCCCTTGCTGCTCTTCTTAGAATTGATTCTAAGACAGAATTCAAGGGTTTGAAGGAAAAAAAAAAGGATCTAGGAGGATTTCAAAGAAGTCATAACCAGAATTTCAGGAATGAGCTAAAAAAATCTTTCTCCGTTCATTCCTACGATTGGAGGGCGATAAAAATTAAGCTGTCAAAGACAAACCACGTGAACCTAGCATACAGCATTCACTCATTCATTCATCAAGGCACTATTTTAGGTGGTAGAGTACTGAAATTAGATAGATGATTGATAGACAAGAGAGATGGAGCCATAAAGCATTTTAAGTGCTTACTATGTGCCAGGTCTTGGGCTATGGGTTAAGGGGTACAAATATAAGCAAAAAGGATGATCCTTGACCTCAAGGGGTTTACATTCTAGTGGGGGAAGATGGCACATAAAAAAGAGCTAAAAATGGGAAGGGATAGAGAGGTAAGGGCATCGATGATAGGGTATGGAGTGATCAGGAAAGTGATATAAAGGCCTGGATCACAAAAAGATGTCTTTTTCTTTTCCAGCCTTACTCTTACTTTCCCCTTTCTAGACAAACTAGACTACTAAATGCTTTTCATCTTGTCCTACACTCTAACATGGGCTAGAACAAGGGTTCTTAACTTGGGAATGAAGGGTAAATTACAGGGAGTCCATGAATTTGGATGGAGAAAAAAATATCATTCATTTAATAACCGTTGGTTTTCTTTATAATCCTACATAAGTATTTTATTATATGCATTTAGAAATATTCTGTAACGGTGACTCTAGCCTTCACCCAAGAGAGTGTTGGAGAGTCACTTGTTAAATTTTCACTGTGAGCATTTACACCTGGGGAATCAGTTATTGCAAATCAGGGCTGGATTTGTTGTTTTGTCGATTGTGTACACTTAATAAATGTGATACAGAAAATGATAGTAATACAGATTAAACCTGTGTGTTTCATGCATACATTATTGTTTCCTAAAGAGCTGGTTGTTAAACATTTACCAGCATAGTCCCTAGCTTTATTGGACTTGCCAAAAGGGTCTTTGATATAAAAAAGGGTAAGAAATCCTTGGACCAGAACCTACTTCTTTCTTAAAGCTATACTTTGGCTCTCTTTCTTTTACTCCTATTACATACTACTCTTTTACTTTATAAATTATTAAACTTCTTAAGGGTAAGGGCTTTGAAAAAAATCTATGTGCCTCAGTTTCCTCAGATATAAAATAATGGAGTCAGACTAGATGACTGCTAATGTTCCTCCCAACTCTAAACGACTCATGACTCATTCACCAGTTGGAGGAGAAATTATTCCTCTAGTCATTTAACTCATTAGCCAATCACCTCTTCCAGTGAGCTGAGCTGTATAGTAGGGGTCTCATTGTTGATAAGAGTTTCAATTTATTTGCTTCATAAATTTAGTAATAATAATCAATAATAAATGTAATAAATTATTTTTTTCTGAAAAAAAGTAATAAAATGTATTCTTACAACTTAGTCTCAACATATTTTCCATTTTCCTGGGCTAAAATGATTTTTCTGACTCATAATCATTTCTTAGATTTCCTCCTTCTCCTTCCATGTTGGTCCTTACCTTAGCCATCATATACTTGATCCAAAAAGGAAGAACTTTCTATACACTAAGTTGCCCCCAAATGAAACAGGCTTTTTTGAGTTCCTCATCACTAAAAGTATTTGAACAGGGAAGCTAAAGGACTACAAGTAAGGAGCCATCATCAGCTATACTAAGGTTCCTTCAGAGGTTAGCTCCTTCCAGCTTCAGCATTCTATGACTTGATAACTCAAACATGTACCACCAGAAAAGACTGTGCTGGAAAGTTCTGGTCAATGTTTTTCATTTATTATCCAACTGAAATAAATGTGGATCATAAAGTAGTGGTAAAAAGTCAAAGCTCAAACCTTACAAAGGACGAAAATTATTTGCCCACATTTTAGAAAACATTTTTGTTGCTTCACTCTGTGACATGGAACAGCTCTGCATGGAAGAATTAAAAATATGTTATCCCTTAGAGGGCAATGGAGAAAAATACATTGGTGCAAACAGGCTGCATATAACAAACAAAGAACAACAATGAAAAACTAGAGTAAAGGGTTTAACCTAAGAAATGAAAAAGAAGTGAGGTTGATCAAGGGGCAACATAAAGGGGTAAATGAAGAGGAACAGCAGCCTATAAGCCCCGCTAGTATCTTAGCAATGTCCAGAGAGATGGAAGAAGGTCCCTTGAGAATAAATTCACTCATGTGAATTTATAGAACAGAGATGAGAAGGCAGGGATAGATTTCATTCTGGATTGTGGGAAGGAATATACATAACTATGAGATCCCAAAACCATTGGAGTATTGAAAAATACATGTTGTAAATGCATAAAATAGTGAGTCATCTTTGAAGGACTTTGACCAGATGCCTTGAACAAAGCAGAGGTTCAGCAAGTGATTAACTAAAATTGAACTACATTAAGCCAAAATGACTTAGTACCAGATCAGCCAAGGCAAACTCACACAATATAGGTTCACCTGGTCAAATGTTAGAAACTGAGGCTTGAGCTTTATCTTCCCTACCTGAGTAAAAGCCAAAAAGACAAGTTCTTTTACCCTTCTACTAAGCAAATAGAGGCTGCCTCAATTTCTTCAACTGTCAAATGAGCTGGAAAAGGAAATGGCAAACCACTCCAGTATGTTTGCCAAGAAAATCCTAAAAGGGGTCATGAAGAGTCAGACATGACTGAAATGACTGGGAAAAAAAACAAAAACAAAGGCCAGCAAGATGAGGATTCAAGCTTAGATTCCAGTTTCAGAAATAAACAACAAAGTACCTGGTACACAGGAGGCACTTAATAAATGTTGATCCCTCAGATGCATGTTGGTTAGATATTGTAATATTTAAAATTAAATTATGAGGCTCTTAGTAGCTTATTACATCAAAGTAGTGATAGTAAAGAGAGAGAAAAGTAGAAAAGAGGTAGAGAGTTGCTTAGTTTACTACTCTATTTGCAGCCATGATGGATTGAACTTCACCACAAACAGGAATTCCTTCAGGTTCCAAGCTCCAGCCAGAAGAGCACCAACAGTCCCCTGGTATCACCTTATAAGCAGTTTTCTCCACCCACTAGCTCTCCTACATCACATCTGAGGAATCAATCATAGTTCCTTAATTTGCCTGGCACTACCCAGGGGAGGCAGTGCCTGTGGGATAAATTTCTTTGGTTTCAACTTCCTTTCTCTGAGGGTTTGTCTATACTTGCTCATCTTGATGGTAAGTGACCTCCAGGTCAATTATTGATAAAGTCAAACAGTGACATAATGGGGAGAGAAATTCCCTTCCAACACTATGTTAACCTGGGGCAGGTCACTGAATTTCTCAGTGTTCTGGGCAACTCACATTAATGCTATAAATTGTAAATCAGACCTGCAATGGTAGTGGGAATTTCCTCATCTAGACGCTCCCTATGTTAATGAAATCATGAGTCCAGGCACTATCTGGGACTGAACTGGTAGCAGAAGTTTGCTCATCTGGAGGGATTCCTTTACCAAGAAAATCATGGGCCCAGTCCTTTCCTTATCCTTACTAAGCCAATAAACTATTAGGGTGATGGATGGGGATTAGATCTCTGATTTCAGTGGGATAGGAAATTCACAGGAGAATTGGATTTAACAATAGTTTGAGTTTCTATAGCACTTTAAAATGTACAAAGCCTGTTTCCTTCACCAACCCTATGAGGTAGGTCGTGCTAGTATCACCATTCTGTAGATAAGAAAGCTAAGGCTCAGAGAATTAAAGGAACTTGAAAAGGACTGGAACAGAGGCAAGATTCTAATTTGGATACTCTGATCCTATGACCACTTTCCAACAGACCTCCTTGGCCTTACCCTAGTCCTACATTTTTGAAGAGGCCCTTCCCTGTTTGTATCATAACCCAGGAAAATAGGGCAGAGGGAGAAATAGCTCTGGCTGGCTGGAAAAGAGAGGAGAGAGGGGGAAAAGGAAGAAGCATAAGGTTCACACACATATGGTCAACCACGCAATGCCCCCTTATCACCCACCTAAATGAATGTATACACCCCTCTCCCACATTGGCTGCTTGTTGTAGCTTTGAAACTTTTCTCTTCCATGAATGGTTTCGAGGATCATTTTAAGCTGGTCTTTCCTGGAGAAAAAAAAATAATAATAATAAAGAGAGAGAGAGAGAAGGGATGATGAGAGGAGGAGTCAACAGCATTGGTTTGTCCCAGTTTCCCTCATCCCTCTGAGGCCAGCTCTGCTTTACGTGTCATCCTATCACTCTAAGCAATGAGCAGAAGCAATATCAGAAAGGCCAGCCAATATGTAACTAAAAAGAACCTTCTTTACTATTAAAAACAGTAGAACCTTATATTTAATCCTCATTATTAAGTCACTTTTTTCCCCATTTCAACTCAGTGAAGTTATTAGTATAAACATTATTATCATTCCCATTTTGGAAATGAAAGAGTTGAGGCACCAGGGAATTAAGTGATTTAGCCATAGTTAAACATCGAGTAAATATCAGAAGCAGACCTAGAACCCAGGCCCCCTTGACCCCAAATCCAGTTCCCTTCCTGCCGGAACAAGCTGACTCTCCTCTTTGAGGAAATACTTTTGTGAACCTTCTTCTACAACCAGAAAGTTGTTCCCTTATCCCCTACCATTACCATCAGCCCTCAGAAGAATAGCTTCGCTAGCAAACTAAAATTTTCCCCCAAGGTCCTGTTAGTTTAGCCCTGCCCTTACCAAAGTGGTCAAAGAACTGCTCACCCCATTTCCCCAAAAGGAGACAAAATCACTTATCTGATTAGGAGCTGATTTAGAGAATCGCCTGATTCAACCACATCATTTTATAGATGAAGAAACACCTAAGGTGGACCTACTGGGGCTCTTTGGCCAGTCCTAGGTTTAAAAAAATGAAGCATACTTAAACCTGAAAAGTCAACAATGTTGGGCAGAATTCATTTTGACCATTACCAACCAGCTACCTCCTGGAAAATATGAGGTATGTTCACAGTGACAACTGACCGATCCCTGTGAACATCCTTAACAGCTGGACAGATGTTTACAAGTAACACATCAAGCCTTGGGATGTAATTACAGAGCTAGTTGTGTCTGCTTCTCTAAGTAGGTAGCATCTGACACACAGCTCTAATTGTTAAAGGAAGAGAAAGTACCTTCGGATTCTGCTAACTCAAGTGCTGAGGGTAAATAGGCAAGGGAAGAATTAATTCAGCCCATCTTTATGTTCTTCTAACTGTTATTATTAAGACCAGGTGTAACTTAGAAACAATAATAACTAGAATTAGAAGAATATATGGATCTAGCAAATAAAGGCTCTATCAGGGTAGGGAGCTTCCAGTGTGGGATCTCCCTCCACCAAAATTGTGTCTGTAACACAAAAGAAAGGTCAGAGAAACTGCCCAAGATACTGAAAGATTAAATAATTGTACTCTAAGAAATAGCAGCTAGGAACTTGGTTCTTCCTGACTCCAGGTCCTACTCTTCACTAAACCAAGTTACCCTCTCAGAGACTTCAGGATTTTAAATGAAGCCTTTGCCATTACATGTTCCTTCCACATGCAATTATTCACCATCCCCCTACCCTCCTCTCTTCTCAATCTCCCTGCTTCTGATGGTGACCACTATCCCTCCAGTCACCTGAGTTCATAAGCTCAGATTCATTCCTGATTCATCCCTCTTTTTTATACTCCCATATCCAGTTGCCAAGTCTAGTAGATTCTATTTTCACAACAGCTCTCCTATCTGTCTCCAGCTCACACGGCCACTACCCTAATACAGGACCTCTCCACCTATTTGCCTCCTAACTTCTCCATACAACAAATCTCTCCCCTTTCTAAACCACACTCCACACAGCAGCCAAAGTAATATTCCTAAAGCATAGCTCTAATGACCCAATTATCCTGTTCCAGAGACTCTCTGATACCTGTAGGATCAAATATAAACTCCTCTTTTTAGCATCTAAAGCCCTTCACAACCTGGCTCCAGCCTATCCTCCAAGTCTTATTCCACATTATTATTCCACTTACTCTCCAGGCCAAACAGACTAGCCTACTGAGCTTTCTATCTCCCAATCTCCCATCTCATGCCTTTGCCCAAGCTGTTCCCCATTGTAAGAATGTTCTTCCTTGAACATTGTACACAGAAACTGAAACATTGTGGGATGATCAAATATGATAGACTTTGCTACTAAAAGCAATGCAATGATCCAGGACAATTCTGAGGGACTTATGAGAAAGAACGCTATCCACAGCTAGAGAAAAAACTATGGGAGTAGAAATCCAGAAGAAAACACATGATTTATCACTTGTTTGTATGGGTGTATGATTTGGGGTTTTGGTTTTAAAAGATTACTCTATTACAAAAATAAATAATTTGGAAATGGGTTTTGAATGATAATAGGTGTATAACCCAGTGGAATTGCTTGTCAGCTCCAGGAAGGGGGAGGGAAGGGAAACAACATGAATCATGTAACCATGGGAAAATTTTTTTTTAATAAAAAATAAAGAATGTTCTTCCTCCTCAGCTTTTTCTCTTGGAATCTCTAGCTTCCTTCAAAGACTCAGTTCAAGTGCCATCCCCTCCACAACATCCATTCTAATCTTCCAGGTGCTAGAGTTTAGCCTTCTTCCCATTACTTTGTATACAGTCTGTACTTCTCTGCATTTATATTATTTCTCCAAGTAAATATAAGCTCCCTGAGAGCAGAGAGTTTCATCTTTGTCTTTGTATCCCTAGCACCTAGTGCAGATCCTGGTACCTAGTAGGAGCTTAATAAATGCTTATGGAGGGACCACTGGGGTAGAAAGTCAGGCTTGGAGATAGGAGGTCCTGGATTCAAATATGACTTCGGACACTTCCCAGCTGTGTGATGCAAGTTATTTAACCTCAATTACCTAGAGCTTGCCTCTCTGTCTTAGAGCTGTTACTATGACAAAAAGTGAAGGTTTTTAAAAAGTAAAATAAATAAATGCTCATGGAATGAATGAATTCTTCTTCAAAGTGTTTTACAAATGAAAACTTACACCACTTGAATGGAATAGAAGAGTGTTACTCCCATCCTACAGATGGAGAAATCGAGGCTCCATTAGGAGAAAAACATATATAAATAAGGCTTTTTTTTTCATGTCACTCCTGGGCTAGAATCCATAATGGTTCACTATTGCCTGAAGAAACCAAGTCCAGACTCTTTAATCTAGTTAATCTGTGGCTATATCTCTCATGGTAAGTAGGCAGTATATGATCTGAGCATATAGTTCTTAAGTTCTTTGCTCCTCACTCCTCTGTTTCCCCATCTACAAAATACAAGGCTGGACTCAATGGCCTATAAGATTTCATCTTCTGCATTCTATGATTCTATATGATTACATAAGAGAAATACTCTGTTTACACTGGGTAAAGAGGGCCAGGTCATGGCTTATCTCTCACAGAAAGTACACACCCTAATTTTATTTTCCAAAACATTCAAAATTCCTCTCTCTCTTTCAAACAGTATTAATGACTCACATACAAAACTTTTCTTTGACTGGTATTTTCAGAAAGCGACTGAGAGTAATGGAAATACTTTGAGTGTTATAGAGATCAGTCTGGGGAAAGGAAGGTAAAACTAATGCCTGTAATGGTCACTAAGACCCCTGATCCCCTGGCATATACGAAATTATGTTGAGATTGAATATAAAATAAAAATAAAGACAACATTAGAATTGAGCATACATTAAATATTTCTCCTTTTGTTGGTAACTAAAACAGGGGGAGCAAACTTCATTTAAAAAAAAAAATAATAACAATCCCAGCCTTAAACTTTACAGGAGGAAAAAAGGAGGCAATGAAATTTCCAGGGCAGAAAAATAAGAACTTAGACTCTTGAAGACTATTCTTCCCCCAGGGCCCACTGTCCAATGCCACATCTGGCTAATCTCCCCTGTGCCTCCAAGACCTCTAACATCTGGACTGAATCTCTCCATTTCTGCCATGACCATAAAGTTCAAGAAAATCTACTCTACTTTCTGGTCTCATAACTACTCCAGCACCTCAAGAGATGATATACTTCTACTTTAATTTTTCAATCACTGCATGTAGAACCCTCCAATCAAGAAGTGATGATTGAAAAATGCCTTTGTGCTAACGCTCATTGGAAAATTGTCAACACCTCCCTCCTTTCCTAGGCTGCCTTCAGCCCCACAGCCGTTCTGCACCCACCTCTTATAAAGGGGGCCAATTCAGTCCTCTTTGTTTCATCTGGGATGTCTGGAAATGGAATGAGATGGTGAATCCCCTGTCACCGGAGGTATTCAAACTGAGGCTGAAAGATCACCACCTGAGAATGATTGTGAAGGAGATTCGTGCCCTGGGGTAGTTAGACTCTGCAGAATAATATATGCATGGTGCCATAATTGGGTCCATAACTATTCCTGGGGAATATACAAATGTAAGTAACTGAGCACTGAGGGGTAGTTCCCCTATAATTAAGGCATTACAGATGGAGGACCCCAGATCTGCTTCTTACAAGCAATTTGAACATAAACAGCAAAGCACTTTACCTCCTGGCCCTCAGTTTCCTCATCAGTAAAATTAGGGGGTACGATCTCTAAGCCCCTTCCTAAAATCTCGAAATCCCTGGTGCTTTAAGCTAGGAATTACCTCTTGCCTCAACGGCTCTGTAATTCTATAAGTAGTTCTGCCCCTTACCGCAGAGAATTTTGTTTTGGAAAATCTTGCATTATACCTTTAACAGGACAAATTCACCAAACTACCAGATTTTGTCTAAAGACTCACAAGCCTGAAGTTTAGATCCTGCCCTCCTGGAAAAATCTACCTCCTTCTCTGGGGACTTCTTTAGGGCAGAAAAGAGTCCCAGAGCAGGACCACGTGCTGCTAAACCACACCCCTTAAAGGATCCCAGAGAGAATATCTATCATCTACAAACTGCTTGGGTCATCCTGGGCTGGGGAAGGGTTAATATAAAAATTCTACCTACCGCCCTCCCCCCTCTTCCAAAAAAAAGCAAACAAACAAACTTCGGTCCGCCCCCCCCCCACCCC
>NC_058131.1:283523472-283577125 GCF_016433145.1 Gracilinanus agilis
CCACCCCCCGATACCGCCTATCCTGCTAACGCAGCCACCCTGGGCTCCTCCCCTACAGCTTGCCTAAAGCTTCAGCTGCCCGGGGCAAA
Source organism: Gracilinanus agilis (assembly GCF_016433145.1). Taxonomy (NCBI): domain Eukaryota; kingdom Metazoa; phylum Chordata; class Mammalia; order Didelphimorphia; family Didelphidae; genus Gracilinanus; species Gracilinanus agilis. Next base: position 283,523,562 of record NC_058131.1, read on the forward strand.
GAAATGGGGAGAGGAAAAGAGGGGACTGGACTACAACTCCCACAATACTCTGCTCTTGCGCCGACTCGGGCTCCAGAGTACTCAAGAAGAGCGTGCTGAGAAGGACCCTCCTCCCGAATGGGAAATTATAGGTTTTTCAAGAAGCCCTCCTCTAGGAGGTGCGGCCCCGGCTGGGGCTCCTCCCATTCCGGAACGTCTACCCTCCCTGGAAACTCATTTTTTCCTGCAGAAGGAACCAGGTTTAACCCTTCGGTTCCTGTCTCCCAAATTCAACCCAAGGAGAGTGGGAGGGGGCGGGGGCGGTTCCCGCTCAATCCTCTTCCTTGCACGTACCCCCGCCCTGGTAGGATTCAGAAGATGGGACTGAAACGAGTCATCTTTCCCTCTCCAAGTACCACACCAATCACACCCTTTCTTCCTTCCCCTCTCCTCTCCCCTCCCTCCCCGTCACTATCCATACCCTACCTGCCCTTTAAGGTGCCACTTAAGGCTCGACCTCCTCCGACTACTCCCACCCCGAATGACAGCTAATTCGTTCTCCTTGGTCCCCAGCCCGCATCTTAGCATTTCGTTGCTGGGTTCCCCAGTGCTCTGCTGCTGACTCCTCTGCCTAACTAGACTGTAAGCTTCCTGAAGAAAGGCAATGGAGATACGGAGATTTTCAGTTTACTAGCTTTCTCATTGCGAACCAATCTCTCAGAGCGTTTTCTTATCTGCAAAACAGGAATAATACCACCTGCTCTGTCCACCCCCTAAAAATTGATATGAGTCAAAAGGCATAATAGATTGCAAGGTTCCTTATGAACGAAAAACACAGCACGAACCTGTCAGTCCATTAGGGAAACCTCCATAGGCAGCAACTAGCTTTGCTCCAGGTACTTTCAATTGACTTCTGAATCCACGTGTATGGGAATTCTCTTCACCCAAATCCCTGTGGATCTTGGTCAACAAATATTTATTAAGCAACTACTGTGTGTCAAGCCCTGTACTAAACTCGGGAATCCAAAAAAAAAAAAAAAAAAAAAAAGCAGAAAAACAGTCCCTACCCTCAAAAGAGCTCACAATCTAATGGGGAGACAACATGAGAACAATTGTGTACAAACAAAATATATACAGTGTACATTGGAAATAATCCCAAAGGGAAGGTACAAGTATTAAGGAGGACAGGGAGAGCCTTCTTGCAGAAAGTGGGATTTTAGGGAAGACTTAAAGGAAGCCAAAGGAAGCTAAGTGCCAAAGATGAAAAAAGAGCATTCCAGGCACAAGGAACAGCCAGTGAAAAGGCAGGGATTACAGAGGTGGAGAACTGGTGTTGGAGGAACAGCAAGAAAGCCAGTCACTGGATCCTAGTGTTCATGGAAGGAAGCAAAGTTTAATAAGCCTGAAAAGCAGAAAGAATCAGGTATATGAAGGGCTTTAAAAGCCAGACAGTATTTGATTCTGAAGGCAATAGGGAGCCATGGGAGTTTACTGAATAGGAGGTGAGATGGTTAGACTTTAGGAAGAGCACTGAGTAGAGAGAGATTTGAAGCAGACAGATTAGCCAGGAGGTTATTGCAATAATCCAGCCCTTTTGACAAAGGTCTTGGCTGAAAAACTGAGGAGCTAGTGGCCAACCTCCTGGTCACAAGCCTCTCTGCATTAACTTAGACAAATTCTCCATTGACATTCTGTAACAAGGCCATACTCACAATCTTTATAGCAGCTTACTATACCATAGCATAGCCTTTGAGAACATAGGATCACTTCCTTGAATGGATAAAGCATTTAAGGGGAATTTTATATGGCAAATCAAAAAGACAGCATGGCATGGTGAAACCCACAATAATAGCTGATTTCAAATGTTTGCAAAGGATTTTACATACACTATGTCATTTGTTCCTCCTAATATTCCCGTGAGATTAGAGGAAACCATGTTAGAATTGGCATCCCAATGCTGTGTAATGCTGTGAAAGAATGCTGGATTTGGAATCAGAAGACCTCAGATCTTGACTCTGCCATTTACTACCTATATGACCAAATCACATAATTCCTCTGGCCTCACTCACTTTCTTCCTCTGTAGAGTAAGAGGCTTGGACTAGTTGACTTCCAAAGTCTTACCCAGCTCAAAATCTATGGTTCTGTGTTAGGAAAGAGCCAAGTCTGAAAGATCCACTTCTCAAAAGCCATGGGACCATTGACAAGTGTAAGTCATTTCTCTCTCTGAACTTGTTTCTTCATCTATAAAATGGGGTAATAACACTTGTAGCACTTGTCTCCCATAGTTATTGTGAGTTTTGAATGAGATAATGTGTGAAAAGGACTTTACAAATATCACAACTTTGTATAAACAAACCCTTACCTTCCATCTTGGAATCAATAGTGTGTATCACATGTATAACCCAGTGGAATTGCTTGTCAACTTCAGAAAGAGGGAGAGAAGAGGGAAGGGAAACAACATGAATCATGTAACCATGGGGAATATATATATATATATATACATATATATATATATATTTTTAAATACTGTGTATATCAGTTCCAAGGCAGAAGAGCAGTAAGGCCTAGGCAATGGGGATTAAGGGATTTGCCCAGGGTCACACACTTAAGAAGTATCTGAGGCCAATCTTTGAAGCTAGGGCCTCCCATCTCTGGGTCTGGCTTCTCAATTCACTGAACCAGCAACTATTTTTAAAGCAGATCTCAATTTCTAACTGATTCTATATACAATAGCTACATGGAATTTCAAATCTGGAAGAAACCTTAAGGATCATATAGTTCATTTTATAAACTAAGGTTCAGGAAGGAGAACTGGCTTAAACCAAGGTTGCATGGCTAGTAAGTGACAGAGTTAGGACTAGAATCCCAATTGAATGTTCTTTTCATTCTATCCTATATTAGAAGTGAATCCCCAACACCAAAAACTCACCAGTCCTTTCCTCTTAGTGAAAGAGTCCAAGCTACTTTCCCCACTCTTAAAAGGGGTTTCACCTGTTCAGGATGAGGGTAGAGGAATGGGAAGAAACAGCTGATGCTTCCTGCTAGTGGTGACCATTTCTACAGAGAATCACATTCAAAGCTTTGTAGTCTGATTCAACCCAAGGATCTCAAGAGGTGAAAGGTTGGGAGGGTTGTTTTTCTGGAAAGATTATGGGTCAAAAAATAATGTAAATCCTCAGCACTTATGTAGTGGTTTTCATCTTCAAAGCACTTTATAAACATTAACTAATTACAAGAACAGCCCCTTGACACTACACATAGCAGGCTCTCTGAGTATCTTCTGAATTACATCAGCTTAGAGTACTGACAAAAGCAATTTTTTCCTATGTAGACTAAGTAACTCTAGAGCCCATAGCACTGTGTTTAAAAAACAGCAACAACAACAACACCAAGCTTCTAGAAAATATACTGAACCAGGACTACTTCGCCTGCTATTAGCCCAAATGATATAGGGAATATCAGAGACCCCTTTTGCCCTCCCCAATGCAAGCCTCACACTGATGTATTTGTCTCTGGTGCAGAGGCTCCAAGCACTTCGTGGGGAAATTGTCAACAGAGAATAAACCCAGCATACCTTCCCCTATGTTGGAGTTGGAGCAGTTGTTTTTCTGACCACAGGCTGGCTTTCAATACCACTGGAAACCTTCCCTGAATCTCTTTCCACATCATTCTCACTGAACCATGGGCTGATATATTTAATTATTAGCCTCTTGGCAACACCCAGAAGGAGAAATCATATTACTAGCAAGGGCTAGTCTTCCAATTTCCCTTGATCACCTAGGGACTCAATGGTGCCTCTTCGTCAGACAGGAAGACAGTCAGTAAACAAACATTTATTAAGCATCTACCATGTACCAGCCACTGTGCTAAGCTCTGGGCATACAAAAAGAGGCAAAAGATAGTACTTGCCCTAAAGGAGCTTAAAATCTAATGAGAGGGACAACAAGCAAGCAAATATGTATGAACAACTATATACAGGATAAATAGAAAATAATTAAAAGAAGAAAGACACTAGAATTAAGAGGGATTGGGAAAGGCTTCCTTTAGAAGATGGGATTTTGAGGAGGGAGAGCATTCTAGGCATTCCAGATAGAGAAAATGCCCAGGGCCAAGAGATGGAGTGTTTTGTTCCTCCAATCTAAGAGTGCATGGTAGAGAGTAAAGTGTTTAAAAAAAAAAAACCTGGAAAGATTGGAGGGAGCTAGATTATGAAGGGCTTTGATGACCAAACATTTTGTGTTTGATCCGAGAGGTGAGAGGGAGCTACTGTAGTGTATTGCAGTGGGGCCTTTGAGGTTAACATGGTTGAACCTGCAGAACTAAGCCTAAAATGGTCATATCCAGGTCCCCCAAAAAGCTAGCTCCAACAGCAATGACCTCTAAAAAAACACAGGTTGTCTCACTCAAGAAAAAGGCTAAATATTTCTAATTTTCCATGGCATACAAGTATAAAAATCCCATCGTTATAAATTCGTACCTCACAGATGTTTCAGTCCAGAATGGGATGTTAGAACATAGAATATCAGAACATAAAAGGTCAGAACTAAAAGCAACCTTACAAAGGAAAATGGCAAATGTTGGAGAGGCTGTTGGAAAATAAACATATTAATGCTCTGTTGGTGGAGCTATGAGTTGCTCCAGAAATTCCAGAAAGCAATTTGGTACTATCCCCTCAAAAGTCATTAAACTAAAACCCCTAAAGAGATCAAATAAAGACAAAAAGGACCCATATGTCCAGAAATATTTATAGCAGCTCTTTTGGTAGTGACAAAGAACTATAAATTAGAGGGATGCCCATCAATTGGGGAATGGCTGAACAAGTTACAGCATATAAATGTAATAGAATACTATTGTGCTGTAAGAAATGACAAAAGAGATGGGTTCAGAGATATCTGGGGAGACTTTCAAAAAATGATGCAGAATGAAGTGAGTGGAACCAGGAGAACAATTTATACAATAACAACATTGTAAAGACAAATAACTTTAAAAGACTTAAGAATTCAGATCAATGCAATGACCGACCAGGATTCTAGAGGACTACTACCTACTCTTGAAAGAGAGATGATGGATTCAACAGGCAGAAAGGGAAATATATTTTTGGACGTAGACAATTTGTTTTGCTTCGTTATGTATATTTGTTGCAATGTTTTTATTTTCTTTTAAATGAGGGATGGGTCTGGCGTGGGAAGGAGAAAGAATTTATGCTTGTTAAGTGAAGAAAAAAATGAAAGGGAACCTATAATGTAGAAGATAAGGTCCAAAACCTTAGAGCACATGATGTTGGAACAAGAAGGGAACTCAGAACATAGAATGTTCAGACTAGAAAATAGAATTTTAGAGCTAGAAAAGCTTTTAAAGAACATCTAGTCCTATGTTGGCAAAGCTATGGCATGAGGTGCTGAAGCAACATAGAAAGATCTGCTCCATTCCCCCTCTCCACAGCTCCTGAGGATAATTTTCACATGCCTCGCCCCTCTGTCCAGCTGCCAAATGTACTTCCTCCCTCTATTGTCTGGGATAATGGGGGAGGGGAGGTGACCTCACAAGTAGCTTGAAGATGCAGTTTGGGCACGAGATCTCAAAAATGTTCACCAAGGCTGATCTAGTCTAATATGGGAAAATGTTTTATCTTACTGAACATGTAAAATATGTATCAAATTGCTTGCCATCTCAGGGAGAGGGGAGGGGAGGGAGGAAAAAAGGGGGAGAATTTGACTCAAAAAAATATTAAAGGTTAAAAATTATTTTTACAAGTATTTGAGAAAAAAATAAAATCAAAAGTAAAATATTATTAAAGTGCAAAAAAATAAAGAACATATTTCTTATTTTTGTAACTCTCAAAAAAAAGAAAGAATATCTAGACAAACTCCTTCAGATGAGGAAATTGAGAACTCAAGAGGTAAAAATGACTTATTCAAGGTCACATAACTGCCTAGAAGCATAGAAAAGATTAGAATCCAAGGTTCCCTGGATAATTAGTGACAGGAACAGGAGTAAACTCAGATCTCCTAACATCAAGTCCAGAATGCTTCCAAATACAGGTAACGTCACTTTAAACTGTAGTTCCACAAGTGTATCAATTACACATGATAGAAGCCTGTTCCCCCAGGACTCTCAAAAAATCAAACTGGATAATGCCACTTACTAACCATGTAACCTGGACAAGCCCCTTCCCTTTCCTAGGCCTCTGTGTCTTCCTAACCATAAAAGGAAGTTAAAAATTAGATGGTGTCTGTGCCCACTTTGGGAGCACACATACTAAAAGTAGAATCATATAGAGAGTAGCATGGCCTTTGTGTAAGGATGATATGCAAATTTATGAAGCGTTACATAGTTGTATACAAAACAAAATAGTCTCAGGTCCCCTTTTTGACTCTTTCTGTCTATATTCTACACATAAAAATGTAAGCAGCTATTAACCTTACAAATGTTTGATGGATGATGATGATGTATTTGTGCCATAAGAATAAGATTCTCATTCACACTGTAAGTAATTACTTCATATGCAGGTGAGTTGTGTCTTCCCCTATTTAATAGACTATAAGCTCCTTGAGAGTAGAGAAGGCATCTACCACAAGAGGTAATTAATATATTAATTACTTTATATACAAATATATTAATATACAAATATATTCACCTTCACAAGCATACCTTTCTAGATAAAGGGAATTATGTATTTTATAAACAGTTAAAATTGTGCCAAATGGGATAAAATTCCAAACAGCTCAAGTTATATAGTCAGGAAGGAATATTCTTCTAGGATGTTCAATCCAAACAGGATTTTTCTATTCCCTCTGCCTCTGGGATGAACAATAGGCTCCAAGTCCCCTGCCTAAAGTCCACACACATGTATGCTCCCTTCCCCTCAGAATATGGATTTCAAATTATGAGAAATATACCATAGGTATTTGTTATTCCACCTGCTTAATTTACTCCCTGGGAAAAAGTCACTTTGAAAGACAACATGGTATAATGGAAAGGAGATGGGAGACCTGGGATCTAGTCTAATATTTTCATAGGGCAGCTAGGTGAGCCCTGGATAGAAGTCATCTTCCCAGGTTCAAATCTAACCTCAGACACTTAATAGTTGTGTGACTCTGGGCAAGTCACTTAACTTTGTTTGTTGAAGTTCCTCATCTGGGGTCATGAAGAGTAGGACATAACTGAAAATGACTGAACAACAACAAATGTTGTGAATTCCTCCTGCGACTTTGGAAGCCTGCTTTTTGGTTTCCTCACCAATCAAATGGGGATGATACCACCTGCTTCTATCTTACTTTGTTGGTAGTTAGAGAAACAAATGAGATTATGTTGTGTGAGAGGGTTTTGAAATATATAAAGCACTGTACAAATGCAAAGAATAATTATTTTTAACTCTTTCAGGCCTTTCATGAAGTGGATTTCAATGAATAAAATGGATCTCAAATTAAAGATCCTCTTCTAGGATTCAGTCAATATCAATTGTAACAAAGGCTTTTTAAGACTTTGGTTCAATCTCTAATGTACAATCACCCCACAAGTTCCTTTCCAGCTCTAAAAGTCTATGATTATATAAATCAACAAGTCAATAAACAAGCACTTAGGGACCTCCAGGTGGCTCAGTGGATAGAGAGCCAGGCCTAGAGACAGGAGGTCCTGGGTTCAAATCTGACCTCAGATTTTCCTAGTTGGGTTACACTGGGCAAGTCACTTAACCCCAGTTGCCTAGCCCTTACCTCTCTTCTGCCTTGGAACCTATACTTAATATCAATTCTAAGACAGAAGGTAAGGGTTTAAAAAAAAAAAGAGGAATAGGGAGATACTAGAGTTTAATGAATAGGAGACTGATATACTCAGACCTGAGGTTTAAGAAAATCACTGAAAGTAGTGTGGAAGATGGACTGAAGTGAGGAGAGACTGATTATGAGAATATTCTAAATTTCCAGGTAATAGATGATAGGAGCCTAGGAGGGTAGTAATAAGAATGGAGAAAAGGGGACCAATACAAAAGATGTTATGGAAGTAGAACTAGGATTTGGGAACTAATTGATGTGGGCTGAATGAGAGTGAGTAAAAAATTAAAGACACTGAGGGGTAGGTGACTCAGTGGATGGAATATTGGGGTTTTTCAGGAAGATTTATCTTTACGAGTTCAAATCCTGCCTTAGACACTTCCTAACTGTATGATCCTGAGTGAGTCACTTTACCTTGTTGGCCTTACTTTCTTCATCTGCCAAATAAACTGGAGAAGGAAATGACAAGTCATTCTAATGTCTTTGCCAAGAAAACACAAAAAATAGGATCATGAAGAGTCAAACACAACTGATGTAACTGAACAAGGGCACCTTAAAACTGGAAAAATATGGCACCCTCAACATTAAATGGGAATTTCATAAGAGAAAAGTTTTTTGGGGGAAAGATTACTTGTTCCATTTTGGATATGTTAAGTTTGAAATGTTTTATGGGACATTCAATTCAAAATGTTCAGTAGTTCATAATGCAGGACAAGTGTTCAAGAGAGAGACTACAGCTGAATGTATAGCTCCTTGAGTTACCAGCATAGAGATAACTAAACCTATTCAGGCACTTCACTTATCCTCCGTGGGCCTCAGTTTCTTTATCTGTAAAGTGAGTCTTATACTAGTGATAAAATCACTAGGATAGAAAATAGAGAGAGAGGAAAAAGGAGAGGGCACAGGACCGAAACCTACAGTACATCTATGTTTCAGAGATGGGACATGGATGATGATCCAACAAAGGAGACATACTAGTCAGGTAAGGGATTAGAGAGAGAGCTGTGTCACACAAACCCAGAGAAGAAAGGTCAGGAGCAGAAGGTCCACAGGGACCTTCTCTACAGTAGAGAGCTCAAAAAGGATGAGAATTGAGAAAAGGTATTCAGACTTGGCAGTTAAGAGATCATTGAGGGGCAACTAGGTGGTTCAGTGGATAGAGACTGGGAAGTTTTGAGTTCAAATTTGATCAAATACTTCCTAGCTGTGTGACCCTGAGTAAATCACTTAACCCCCCCACTGCCTGTCCCTTAACATGCTTCTGTGTTGGAACCAATAAACAGTATTGATTCTAAGACAGAAGGTAAAGGTTTAAAAATAGAGATCATTGATAACTTTAAAGAAAGCAACTTTAGTTGAGCTATAAGCACCTGTACAGCCAAATCACAAAGAACTGAAAAGAAAGGAAGAGAAAAGACATATTGAAGCAACAAAGGCAGCATTTTCTAGGAATTTGACTCAGAATGAATGCTTGAGGATAGGATCTAGAGAAGAGTTCTTAAGAATGGGGGAAAGGACTTATTTGTAGACTTTAGGAAAGGAACTAATACATAGGGGGAGAGTGAAAGTAAGAGAAAAGGAATGATTGTGGGGATAATTTTCTAGATAATATAGAAGAGAATGTCAAGGGCACATGTAGAGGCTAGGTCTTGGCAAAGAAAAGGAGTGCTTCACAATCAGAGATTGGAAGAAAAAAAGAGAAGGTAGGGTACCATGCCAAAGGAATGAAGAGGGAGCTCAGTGAGGATGAAAAGGTCCTTAGCCCTGAGGTAAGGTGGGTGTAGAAGGCTTGAAGAGATAAAAGATTAAGAAACAACCACTCTGGAAAATGAGATGAACACTCTATTGCAAATATTAATAATATGGAAATGGGTTTTGAACAATGATACATGTAAAACCCAGTGGAACTGCTTGTTGGCTCCGGGGAGTGGGGGATGGAAGAGGGGAGGGAAAGAACATGAATCATGTAACCGTGGAAAAATATTCTAAATTAATTAATTAATTAGATGTTTTTTTAAAGAAAGAAAAGAAAATGAAAAAAAAAAGAAAATGAGATAAAGAATCAATTAGGGAGTTGTAAAAGGATTGCCTTGCTGTAGTGAGGACCCAGTTGATATTAGGCAATTTGCAATGGATCCAATCAACATAGTTTCAAGGCTTCCTCTAGTTCTCTTCAGCAATTAATGAGTAGGAACTGAGAAGGCAAAGGCAGTTTGGATTAAGGTGTTAAGCCAGGATAAGATGATGGAAAGTGATTCAATTGTAAAGGAAAATGTACACTTAGATTGGTTAGTTAAAAAAAATAAAAAATTAAAAAATGAGAGTCAAGTCAAAGCAGAGATGATGATCTAGAAAAGTATTCAAAAGTATAGGGATCCTTCTGATGATCAAGGAAAGGTATAATATGCCCATTTTACAGAGGGAAAAATAAGATCCCAGAGAAGTAAATAACTTGCTACCCAATCCCAAAAGAAGTTGAAGACAATAAACATACCACTGAGAGCCAGTATTATTGTATTCTAATTGAATTAACTCATATCTTATAGAAGAGGGATGGAAACCTAAATGAAGGCTAGAGGTACAGAGGAGGATGATACTTATCCAAGGTCCCTCAGTACAACAGAAATAGAACTGGAAAGTAGAAGCAAAGAAATTCTGTTTCCGATTGCCTCAAGCTTACCATTAGACAATATTCTGTTCCAAAGATAGTCCCACTTCTCTGCTGGGCATTCATTTGTTATGTCTGCTTTCTCCCTGGAGCCCCAGGTACTCCTGGGACAGAACTATGGGAATCCTCACATTCTCTCTCCAAGGCAGGAAGGTACAAATTGAGGATAGTATTTTTATTCTGATATGACCTGAAAACTGAACAGCAAACCTCATGCTATTCTTGGTGTGGAGGCTATTCCATAAGAATCCTAAGTTCTCATTTCTCTGAGGTTCTGGAACTCATTTGTCAGAGATTTACTCCCAGGTTAGACTTTCACAAAATCATAACCTGTCAGACCTTAGGGACTGTCTAGTCAGATCCCTTTCTTTGACAGATTAGAAAAGTGAGCCCTAGAAAAGGGAAATACCTTGTCAGAGGTCACCTAGCTAGAATGCAGCACAGTGAGAGTAAGAATCCAGATCTGTTAACACCTTCACCATTATACTATATTCCCTGAATACCTTGATTCTATTAGGGAAAATATCATATATGTAAAATACTTTGTAAAATTTAACACATTATATGAATGCCAAATATTATTGTCATTATAAGGCAGTATATACCAATGGCCAGAACTCTTCCTCCAAGTTTTGAAGATCTAGTTTCCAGTCCCACTTCTGACATGTACTGATTATGAGACCTTGAGTAAGTCACTTAATTTCTTAGTACTCTAGAGATTCTCTAAGATTATAAGCTCCAAAGAAAATACTGACCTGCATTGTTAAGGGAAGTTGTTTTTTTTTTTTTTTTTTTGCCTGGCAGTCTCTAATATTAATTAAATCACATGTTTATTCTATATACCTACCTTTATTGTTATTAACATAGATAAAGGGAAATGGATAACAAATTCTAATATTTCTTAAATGAGAGGGGGAGGAAGATAGGAAGGGGCAGTCTTATTGTTCTCCACTTCTCAACAGCAAAGACATTTTTTAAATGTTTCTATTTTATTTTTTTTCAATTGCATGTAAAAACAATTTTTAACTTTCATTTTTTATAAATTTTGAGTTCCAAATTCCTTTCTTGCCTCCCTCTCCCCTCCTTGAAAAAGCAAGCACTTTGATGTAAATTATACATGTGCAGATATGCAAAACATTTTTCCACATCACTAATGCTGCAAAAGAGAACAAAACAAGAAAAATATATAAGAAAAATAAAGGGGAAAAGTATGTTGATCTGCATTCAGAGTTCATCAGTTCTTTTCCTAGAGGTGGATAGCACTTTTCATCAGAAGTCCTTTAGAATTGTCTTGGATCATTGTTTTTCTGAGAAGAACTAAGTTATTCACAATTGATCACCTTCCAGTACTGCTGTTGCTATATATTTCTGGTTCTGTTTATTTTACTTTGCATCAGTTCATATAAGTCTTCCCAAGTTTTTCATAACAGAAAAATTCTAAGATATTTCTTTAATGGAGGGGCACAGTTCCTAGCTCATAGTAGTCACTCAATAAATTCCTCTTAATTGAATTGAGAACAGATATGGGTTATTGAGGGTGATTACATGATACCATATTAATCTCTACTCTATTACTTAATACCTATGTGACTTTAGTCACATAACCTCTTTGGACTCTGGTTTCCTCATTTGTAAAATTAGGAGGTGATTAATTCTAAAGTTCCTTCAAGCTCTACATTTATGATCCTATGATCATGAGGAATTCTGAGGTTTTTAGAATCAATTGTGTACAATAGTGGTCAGCAGCTCACAAAGATTTTTGCTATTTCTTCAAGGTTGATGTTCCCATTCTCTAAGAACCATTGACATCCAGGGAAATGGATATGAATATAGAATGAAATCGAATGGATATAGAAGAGGAATTTTTTTAAGCCTACTGCCCAAAAAGGCCTCTAGGCATCCCTAGTATAATGTTTTTAATGCAAATTTTATTACCAAAAAGGGAAACCCAATGTAATAATTGCTAGAGGGGAATGCAGGAGTGGGGAGAAACCAAAAATCCAGAAAACAGTCCTTCCTACAACCACCCCCAAATATTCTCAGCATGAGTCAAATATTAATTAGCTAAACCTTCTACTTTATCCTCCTATTTGAGGGACTCATTCATATTTATTACAATAAACCCTGCAGGAGGTATCTGACGTAATCACAATTACTTTAGGAAAGTCAAAAGTTACAGGAGGAAAAATAGATCTAGCAGACTTCGATTTCAGCTCCTTTTTTTCAAGTTTGACATAGTTTTCAGTTATATGTAAAGGGCTAATGTGGGGAAGAGAAAGGAGTGGTCAATAGGACAGTACAATTGCCACTTATTTGTCTGACTTACAGAAGCCTGAAAAGCTATAGACATTTGTACTTTTTAAAAACCAAAACCTGATCTCTGCAAACGAAGTGGCAGGCAGAAATTTTCTTTTCCAAAAGGCATTTGAATCCTAAACTCTGAGAATGGTGATATCTTACTTACCAAGAAGTTACAGGTCACAATACCATGGAGAAGGAAAAGATCTGCCAAATTTCTTTTTTTTTTTTAAACCTTTATCTTCTATCTTAGAATCAATACTGTGTTTTGGTTCCAAACCAGAAAAGTGGTAAGGGCTAGGGTTGTATGACTTGCCCAGGGTCATACAACTAGGAGGCATCTGAGGCCAAATTTAAACCCAGGACCTTCCATCTCCAGATCTGGCTCTCTATCCACTGATCCACCTAGCTGCCCCCACATTTGCCAATTTTCAATCAATTAATCAAACAAAAAGCACTTATTAAGCACTTCAACATTGAAATACTTCAGGCCATACAAGGTTTTCCTTCTTAAGGGCCCTCGAGCACTTCCCATTCATTATTTCACTGATTCTAACAAAATAATTTTTGAGTGTGTGTGTGTGTGTTTTAATTCTTACCCTAGGGAAAAGAACAGAGATTATTGTCCTTATTAGACAAAAAACTGAAGTTAAACAAGGGCCTGAGGCTGGACCAGCATTAGAAATCATATCCACCATTCCCAGATGCACATACATTCTTAGGCAACTCTATTTCTGATAGTCAAATATAGTTATTGATTCTGTTTGCAGAAACCATTAATTGGCTAAACTATTTGCCATTATACAGTTACCTACATTTCTGAGATGATTCCTTCCAGAGTCAAGTATCTCAACAGTAGTGAAAAGCTGAGATATTTTCTTCAAATGCCTTCAAATAAATTCTTCAAATGTTCTGCTTACACAATGCCCGAGTTCTTTTAGGCCAAATCTAATTGCTTTTTTAGCCCAAGAGTATTTGTATGCATACAGTGATCCCCAAATTTAAACATTTCAGATAATTCAAGTTCTAGGAGTCATCTCTATGCTGTTTCCCCCATGTTTCAGTTTCTAGGGATCAATCCAATCTCCTTTTAAAAGTTTTCAGGGAGGGGCAGCCAGATGGCTCAGTGGAGACTGAAATTCCTGGGTTCAAAACTGGCCTCAGATATTTCCTAGCTGTGTGACCCTGGGCAAGTCACTTAACCCCAATTGCCCAGTCCTTACTACTCTTCTGCCTTGGAACCAATATAGAGTATCAATTCTAAGAAAGAAGGTAACGGGTTTTTTTGAGTGTTCAGAGACATAGCTCACGCTCTCTTGAGACTATTCCACAATCAAAGAAAGAGAGACTGGATTTTTTTCCCCTGGAATTCACCCCTAATCTGATTTCATCATATTACTCCAAGCATGCATCCTTCTGCCTTTTAACATCAAGATCTATGTAGACACTCAGTTCTCAGAAATCTCTGCCTTAGTCATTAATGGGGTCAAATTTCGATGGCTGCCTATCTCTGACTGTTAGTCAGCAATGAGAACAGCCATCCAAGTCCAACCTCATTTGATTTCCAATAAAGAAATGCCCCCTAATGACTGAAGAAATTGTGATATATGATTGTGATGGAATACTATTATGCTATAAGATACAATGAGCAGGATGCTTTCAGAAAGACCTACATGAATTGATACAAAGTGAAATGAGCAGAACCAGAACATTGTACACAGTAACAATCATGCTGTATTATGATCAACTGTGAAAGACTTAGCTATTCTCAGCAATACAATGATCCAAGACAGCTTTAAAGGACTCATGATAAAAATGCTATCCACCTCCAGAGAAAGAACAGAAGGAGTCTGAATGCAGATGAAAGCACACTTTTTTTTAACTTAATTTTTTGTCAGGGTTTTGGTCTGTGTTTTCTTTCACAACATGACTAATATGGAAATATGTTTTGCATGACTACACATGTATAACCTATATCAAATTGCTTACTTTCTCAATGGAAAGGGAGAAGAAAGAGAAAGAATTCAGAACTCAAAATTTTTTAATGAATGTTAAAAGTTGTTTTTACATGTAACTAGAAAAAGAAAGAAAGAAAAAAATTCCCCCTACTTCTTCTCTCAGGTTAGGGAAATAGAAAGATGATCCTAGGCAAAAAGAAAAAGACTATCATAAATTACTCTTAGGCAGAAATGGGGAAAATTTGATATGTCCCTCAAAGAAGAAAAAGAAGTTGGGAGGTTGGGTGGGCCAAATCTAGAATCACTATTTGAAATGAGCAGGAATAAAGGAAATTTTATTTTTCCAATAATTAATAGCAATTCAATAAATATTTAATTGCTTCTACTATGTGAAAGGCCATGAACTAGACACTGATGAGAATAATGGGAATGTGGAAAAGAGATGATAAAGCTAGGTAAGGTATCTTCTCTATTCTCAAAGATCTTACCAGCTATATATGCCACCATTCATTCTCCATTGCTGCAGATGTTTCAAGCAAAGATTAGATGAACATCTGTCAATAACACTTAAGAAAAGAATACTGCATGAGTTGGTGGAAGTCTTCCATTTGAGTTGAACACATTCATAATCTTTAGTTATGATCTGACATCCAGTATAGTTTTCCTTAGCCTGGCATGCAAGATCTTCCCCAATCTGGCTCCAACCAACTTCTCCAATCTTATTTCACAGAATTCTCTTATTAATGCTTTAAGAGCCAGAGTTCCCCTGGCAGCTTCCCTGCCTATCTACTCACTACTTCTTAAAAGTCTTCTTCAAGGTCTAACTCAAGTTCCACCTCCTCTCTAAAGCCTTCTGTGATCCCCACTCCAGACAGAAGTGATCCTTCTTGAATTTTCTACAGCATATGATATGGACCTCCTTTTACTGTACTTCATGTCTAATTCAGATTGCTATCCAATGTATGGACAGTCCAGGACCAACTAAGAGAATAAATGGAAGACTTCTACCTTGTCAAGTAGAACTTCTGTCAGGGATATATGGGAAAACATAGCCAAAAAGGCACAAAACCCAAAGAGAGAAGTTTCAAAGTGTCAAATATATAGTGCTCGTGTACATGTCACAAATTAATAGGATTTAGAATTTAATTGGAAATTTGAATTTGCTAATCTAACTTTCCCTCATTTTATAAATATAAAAACTGAGTCTCACAGAAGTTTAGTGATTTAACCAAGATCTCACAGATCGTAAGTAGCAGAACCAGGAATCAGACTCAGGTCCTCTGGCTCTAAATTCGAGGTGCTTTACAATTCAGTGGTCTCAAACTCAAATAGAAATAAATCTCTGCCACACGTTGAGCTAAAAACCCACAAATTACCATTGTCTATGTTGTATTATATTTTATTTATTTTGTTAAACATTTCTAAATTTGTATTTTAATCTAGTTCTGGCCATACTCAGGAGTTTCATAGGCTCTTTGCCCCTGAGATGGAGAATTTGACACTTCTACTCTACCCTGTATAGGGCTTCTCATCTCCAGCTTCTTGAGCACAGGGAGTATCTAATTTTACCTTTTATCTCTTCTCTTCTAGCATGGTGTCCTATACACAAACATAGTAGGTACCTAATAAGTGTTTGCTAAATTGAATTCCTATTGGCCAACAAAAATAAGATTCTGCTCCTCCCCAAATTCTTTCTCCCTTTGGGTACTAAGCCAAAGTAGTATTTTTGTTTGTTTGTTTTTTTGAGCCTTTGTCTCTCCCATCTACTAGTGAGGGTAGCTCCTCTGCCATGCACCAGGAGTGCCATCAATTAGTTCTGAGCCTGCCTTTTTTGACCTATCCAAGCCTCAGAAACATGGAACTACAAGTTCTGAATCTCAGACTTTGCCTAAAAAAGGTGGATGAAAGAATCTTTCCTACAAGGTGATAGTAAACCATGGTATATTGACCATTTGGGGGGTCTGGCTTAAGGAATGAAATATATATGTATATACCTAATTTCCAAAGAAATATCTATTTTTTGTCAATCAGTCTCATTGAGATCTCCTTGTCTGGTGTGAATGAAAATTGACAGGACTTTGCATATAATAAACCTTTAATAAATGCTTGATAAATTAATATTTGTTGGCCTGAGATGAATATTTCGGGCAAGACAATAAAAAGTAAGGAAAGAGGAGTAACAGACTGTCCCAATTTACTTTTACATTGGTGCAGGAGGGTTTAGGGACTGACTGAATAAAAGATGCAACAACAAAATTAACTTTATTCAACAGCTCTCTGATTATAAATATGGCATATGGTAGGTAAAGAAGTCAATGTCATGGAAGATGTCTAATGGAGGGACCAAATGGAGAAAGAATTCCCTAAAATGGGAAGTCCCTCTACAACTGTGTATGAATTACATTATGCTGATCTTATCTTAGCAAGGTCTATTATTCAAAAGAGTTTGACCTAATTAGCCATGGGGTGGCTGGGGGGAAAGGAGGGATACAAGCAAATAGAGAATACTTATTTGTTAGACCCATGTTGGTGAACCTATGACACACATGCTGGAGGGGATGCTCCCTTCCCCATCTCCACTCACACCTGAGGACATTTTTCTTACATGACCTGCCCCTCTGCCCAGGATCCCAGTGAGAGCACTTCTTCTCTCCCCTGTCTGAGGTAAGGTGGGGGTTCACATATGATGTGAAAGTTGCAGTTTGGGCACTCAATCTTTAAAAGGTTTGCCATGATTGTCCTAGACTATGACATTCAGTTAGTAGAACAATCCATAGAGCTGGCCCATCATATATCTTGAGCAGAAACTGCAGATGGAGAGTGAATCAAACCCAGAATTGAAGAGGAAAAGAATAGGCTGGTCTAGATTGCCTTTGAGAAAATGCACAGGGCTTTTAACATCAGTATTCTGCATTCTGTGATAGATATGCCATCTTCCAGCGATGCAGGCTGTCTATAAAGCATGGAATACCAAAGCCTCTAGAGTATTAAAGCTACAGGTTACACAAAGGGATATTAAAAGATGCTTAATGGGCATGAAGAGGCTATAGCATATCACCAATGTAAAATTGTGCAGGATAAGTGGCACAAAATATAATAGTGGAGAAAGAGATGACGTCTGGCTGGTCATATGTTGAGAATTTGGATTGATGAGGTTAGCCTGTGCTCCACTGAGATGTACACAATGTTAAGGGACTTAGAGGAAGGCCCCCAGCATACATCTATGATCCACTCAGCCAGAATACGTGGTCAAGAGCTACAAAGGTTCAGAAGATATGGATGGGTTGGGACCTGCACCCTTCTCCACAATGATGAAACCACAGATCCATGGCACAAGGAAGGTGGTAAAGAGGAATTGATGAGTGATTGAATATATAGGAACCCAAGGTCTTTTTTTGTTACTACTTGAAGTATCCACCTTTTCTTCCACTGGCCAGCTCTTGGGGGTTGGAGGAGGATGAGAAGAAAGGGATAAGCATCATACCTAGCATAACCCACCTCTTGGCATTCCCTAAGATAACTTTTTTGGCAATACAGCCCTCCATCCCTTGGCCCAAGCTCGCACCACAAAGTTCTGCCTTTCAACCTGATTTCTTCTCTCTTTCTTTGAAGAATATATCATCCCAACTAATAAATACCAATTCCTTTTGTTTTTATTCAATTTAAGAAATTTTATTGAATGCTTGATATATGTGTAAGGCTCTGTGCAAGGGATGAGAATCTAGATACCCCCTGCCAGGAATAGATACTTCAGTAAGGAAAGAACTATGGCTTGTGTGCAAAAAAAACATAATACAAGGTAGAATGTGATAAAAGCTAAGAGATCAAAACAAAGTGCCACAAGAAATATGAAGAGAAAAAAAAAATATGAAGAGGGAGAGGTGCCTTTTAGGAATGGAGAGAATGCCTGTGGGAATGAATGCATGGAGGCAGGAAAAGACAGAATGAGGGCAGGGAATATGAATTGGTTAGAATATAGATCACATGAGAAGAAGTATTGTGGTATAAGATTGGAAAGGTAGTCTGGAGCCAGATTGTGAAAAGGCCTTAAATGCCAGTCTTATTTTTTATTTTTTGGCAAACAGGGTCAAATGATTTGCCCAAGGACACACAGCTAGTAAATGCCTCAGGCTGGATTTGAACTTGGGAAGACTCATCTTCCTGACTCCTACTCCACTGCTCTAACCACTGCTCTAACTCCCTTATTACATACGCAATAGGGAGCCTCTAAAGGACTTTGAGCAAGAGAGTAACCCAGTAAGAAGATTACTTTTGCAGCTGGGTGAAAGATGGCTTTAGGAAAGGAAGAAACTACCAGGTAAGAGCAGATCCAAGGAAAAAGTAATGAAGAGAAAAGGTAAAGATGTCTGAGTGTTGCTCTCAGAGTAGCTTACAATTTACTCGGGAAGCTAAGACAAATTCCAAATAATTATTAGACAAATTAGGATTTGATACAAATACAAATGTCCAAACAAAACATTTTACCAAATTCAAGGAGCTATTAATGACTAGCATTCGCCCCTTTTGACCATGGGAATAGCAGAAAGCTCTGGAAGTTAAATCCTAATAGGAACTGTTAGGAAAAAAATCTGCCCAGAGGTATAAAGTAGAGACTGCTAAATTGTTACTCACTGAACTGTCACATAAACAAAACCAATGGAAAAAATAATAATAATAAATTAAACTCTCAAAACAACAACAAAATCTGCTTTGTATTGTGTAAGTAACATTAAAAATTCACAACTTGGGGGGAGACTGACGGGACTACAAAACATCTTGATGCTTCCCAGCGTTAGAACAGATTGCAAGAGAATTTGGAGCAGAGGAAAGGGATGTTACTAGGGTAGGGTGGGGAGGCTGTGTTGGGGAGGATTGTGCAGTGGGAGCAAAATCACTTAGGGAAGAGTGTACTGGGCTTGAATGGAAGGTCTGGTTGACAGAACTGATTAAAGGGGGTAGGAGAATGGAGGGAGGAATCAGAGATGAGAGAGATAAATAAGCTCATAAACACGGGTTGAAAACAACCTCATTTGCTGGCTTAGAATTCAAGATGCTTCGAATGCACTGAGGCTAAGATCCTGAAGGCCCTTCACAGCCTCTCTCTCTGGGAATTCTTCCTCTCCTCACAGTCCCAGACAGCCCCAGGTTTATAGAGGAGGTGTCCAGAGGGACAGGAAGCAGGATTCAAATAAGAAGGCTGGACTTTCTAGGACTGCAGTGGAATCTGTCCTTTGTAAGAAAACCTGGCAACAACTCTCTCTCTCTCTCTCTCTCTCTCTCTCTCTCTCTCTCTCTCTCTCTCTCTCTTTCTCAACTGGCAGAAGCTATTCTTCCACTGAGAGAAAGGAAACCAAAGGGCTTTTCAATGCCCCCCTCTGCAGACCCAGGGGGCAAGAGCTGTAGGGTTATATCAGTCTCCTTCCAGATTGTAGTGATGACCAGGCAAGCCAACCAGGTCTAGAGAAGAGAGGTCCTAGGTTCAAATCTGGCCTCAGACACTTCCTAGCTATGTGAACCTGGGCAAGTCTTTTAACTCCTATTTTCTAGCCCTTACTGCCCTTCTGCCTTAGAACCAATACACAGTATTAATTCTAAGATGGAAGGTAAGGGTCTAAAAGAAAAAAAAGAGAGAGAAATAGCAGAGTGTAGTCTTAAAGTCAGAAGAGGTAGACTCAAATCTTGGTTCTGCCACTTACTAGGTATGTGAATTGGGCAAGCCACATTCTATTTCATCCTCAGTTTCCTCAAATGTAAAATAAGGGTAATACTTGGACTGTCTACTTACTATAGAATTGTGAGGAAAGCATTTGTAACCCCTAATTCACTATGAAAATATGAATTTATTAATATTAGTTTACATAAGGTTCACAAAAGCCTGGTCTTACATATCCTCTAGTTCTCCAAGACCATAGTGCAATGATGGCAAACCTATGGCACATGTGCCAAAAGGGGCATGCAGAGCCCTCTCTGTAGGCATACCTGCAGTCACTGGCCAGTGTTCATTACTAGAAAGCCAGAGGGACTCAGGGTGGAGCTGTTCCCCTCCCCCTCTCCATGCACCTGAGGACATTCCTCACGGACCCACCCTTCTGCCCAACAGCCAATGGGAGCGCTTCCTCCTTCCCCTGGGGGAAGGGGGAGGGGAACCCTGCAGATCAAGATAGGGGGATGGGGAGGGGCATAGAACAGAATGGGGGCAGAGCCCAGCATTCGGTCTCTAAAAGATTCACCATCACTACCTTATGGAATCATAAGGATTGCTGGGCTGGGAGTCAGAAATCCTGGATTTTCTGCCATTCACTTTGTGTGACTTTGGGCAAGATACTTTTTTTTACTCATTTAAAAAATTTGCTTCCTCCTTTGTAAAATAAGGGTAATAACAGTTGCTCTAACTCTCTTGCAAGGCTGAGATTCAAATTAAATAATGTATTTTAAAACACCATACAAACCAAAGATTGTAATATTACTAATAAGAGTTTATTAATTTATATTTATTGAACTGGTGGGGAAAACTAGATATAAGGGCAAGTAGGAATGGAGTCAAGTGCTAAATGATGTGATCCAACTCTAACTGTTTATGCCAATAGATCAAGACAAAATGAAATAGGGGCAGCTAGGTAGCATGATGAATAGAGTGCCAGGCCTGGAGTCAGGAGAAACTGGGTTCAAATGTAATCTCAGACACTTCCTAGCTTGTGACCCTGGTCAAGTCATTTAATTCTGATTGCCATCACTCTTCTGTCTTAGAACTAATACTAAGGGTTTAAACAAAACAAAACCAAAAAAAGACAAACGGAAATAACCTCACTGAAAGGACCCTGGAGGTTCCAATCCTGCCGGTCACTTACTGTGAGCAATTTACTTAACCACTGGGTTTGTTTCCCCATCTGTAGATTGAGGTTTGTTTGTTTTTTTAAACCCTTTTAAACCCTTACCTTTCATCATCAATACAATGCTGTGTATTGGCTCCAAGGCAGAAGAGTGGTAAGGGCTAGGCAATGGGGGTTAAGTGACTTGCCCAGGGTCATACAGCTGGGAAGTGTCTGAGGTCAGATTTGAACCTAGGACCTCCTCTTTCTAGGCCTGACTCTCAATCCACTGAGCTACCCAGCTGCCCCCTCCCCATCTATAGAAAGAGAGTTGTACCAGATGACTTTTAAAGTCTCTTCCAGCTCTAAACCTCTGATTGTATGGTCTCATGAATTCTGGTTGATTAGATCAAAAGGAAGACCCTTAAAAAGGTACATTTTCACACCTACAGATTCACCCTAAAATATCCTCTTCTCAGCTATGATCAAAATGATCTAAAGAAAAATGTGTCAATCAATAATGTATAAATTGTCTATCATGTATATTTGCCAGGCACTGTGTTGAGACTATAAAGAGAAGCAAAAAAAATAGTCCCTGCCCTCAAGAAGCTCACAATCTAACCGGGGGAGACAATAAGCAAACAAATATGTACAAAAGAGCTATACACCAGATAAGTAGAAAATAATGAACAGAGGAAGGCATTAGAATGAAGAGAGGTTGGGGAAGGTTCCCTGAAGAAGGTGGGACGTTAGATGGAACTTGGAGGAGGAGATGAGGAAGGAGAGCATTCCAAGATGGGGGACAGCCAGAGAAAATGCCAAAGCCAGGAGATGGAATGTCTGGGAATGAGGTAGGGAAGGGTAAGCATCAAGTGGAAAGACTGTTTCCTCCACTGGGTGGGGGGAAGAAGAGGAGGAGGAAAAAAAACTGGGTTTCCTCAGTGTGGAGAGGTTGCTCACTAGAAACTAACCTAGGCTCTGGTCTCCCACTATATTGGGAGCAAAGGTCTCTACTAAGTGAGTTATAACAATTCCTAGCCAGGAAGCATAGATACTATCCCCCCACCCTCAACTCCACCCCCCCTCCCTCCCACTGTTCAGATACTTTCAGAGATTAACCCTACCCGTGCTGGAAAGTCTGGCACCTCCCAGTGAAATCAGGATAAAAAGACATAAAGGCAGACAGACAGACAGATAGGTGTCTATAAATGTATAGAAGGATCTATATATTATTTGGGAGTGGGGGAAGTATATACAATAAATGGAGAGCTCTCTTTGGTTTAATAATAATCCATTTATGAAAAATTTCAAGGCATCTCCATTTGGTCCTTTACTATGAACCTTCCAGAAAGGCTAGGCAGGTATTATATCTCTATTTGAACTACTGCCTTTCATTAGATATGGGTGCCCAGAGATGCAATTCAACTTGATTAAAGCTATCCAGCCAGAGAGTGGCAAACCTGGGGTGACAACTCTGTTCTCCTAACCCCCAGTCCCAGGCTTTCCCCATTATACTCTACTAAGATATAAGGCTTTCCAGAGAAATCCCTTCATATTCCCCCACACCCAAAAGTTCATTCATTACATACGGGGTTGAGTACTAGGCATTATGGGGACATAAAAAGGAGCCCAAGATATGGGTCCATTGCCCAGGATTATTTTATCTAGTGGGGAAGACAAAGATGTAGGGTAATATCTACAGTACACAGCAGAGTCCAGCAGGAATGTGGAATCTCGGGTTTAGGGGAAGGCAGGGTGGGGTTCCCTCATGTTTTTGAGGTCCTTTTATCACCCAACCTGGAATTCTGGGCCTGAATGGAGACAAGAGAACAAAGAGTAGATTTCTCAGCCCTCCCAGGCCCAGAAAGCCACAGGAAATGTGACCCTCTCCTCTGCTCTCCATCTTTTAGTGCCCAAACTATATTTTCTCCTCCTCTTGTATTCCTCACAGTGCCTGTCAAAGGTCCAGGCTCACAGTTGACACTCAATGGACAATTGTTGGTTGAATCATTAACTTGCAAAGTCTAAGTCAGGTAGTCCCAGGAAAGATCTGATGAGTGCGATCCTCCTCTGGGTGTTGCCCAGGGGCCCCTCCAAATCAGACTCGTACTTTTTCCAAATCCCCATCAGCAGTCAATCTTACTGCCTTATTACAGTATAATTTATTTTTTTTTTTTTACTTATGTCTCAGGATAAAAACTGTGAAAGTGGAGAGTTCAAGCTGAGAAAAGGCAGGAGGCCTCAACAGTGACCCCTGTGGACAGCAGAGCAGTTTCCAAAGGGCCTAAGCTAGAGCTATCTTTTGTCAAAAGGTGTAGTCACACTGCAAGGGGACACAGTAGGGAGTAGAAGAGGCAGAAGGAACTCAGAGCTAAAAAAGAAACCTCTAATTTTTCATCCTTCCATCTGCTTGGTTATCAGAAAAGGTTCTGTGAGGATAGCAGAAGGAAGGGCACTGCTAGATGGGAACTAAACAGGTCTGTTCCTCTAGCCCTAATTTGGAGAAAATTGGGATTCCAGATAGTCTGGGCTCTGTCACCAACTCACTGTGGACCTTTGGGATAGTCATTTCCCACTCTCTGGGCCTAGGTATCCTCACCTATAGAGTTCCTTCCAAATCTAACACTCTCCAACTCACAAAGATAATAATTATAGCTAGCACTTAAAGCTAGAAGTTTTCAAGTTTGCAAAGTGTTTTATAAATATTATTTTATTTGAGTTTCATTACAAGGCTGTTGAAATGAAAACTTAGTTGACAGCTCAGTTGTCAATCAGGGAATCCAATTTGGGGAACCTTGGTCAGTGATTAGCACTCACCCAGATCCTCAAGCACAGGCTGTCTTGCACTTTGGGCATTAATAATTCAACCAACAATTATTCATTGACTATGTGAAGTTGCAGCTAAGACTGTTATATAGATGAGAAAAATGATATTCTGAGAGGTAGTGACTTGCTCAGGGTGACACAGCTAATAATTGTGAGGGATGGGATCAGAACTCAGATCTTTCTGATTTTAATTGCTTCATTTTTTCCCATTATCCTATCCGGCCTTTCCAGGCTTCTATTTCTTGAACTATAAAATGAAGAGAGATAGACCAGGTGATCATCCATCCTGGAATGTTCTTCTTCCTTTCTATCCAACTAAGAGACTGACTAAGTGACTTGCTCAGGGTCACACAGCTAATTGGTGTCCAAGACTGGATTTGAACTCAAAATGATGAATCTTCCCAATAGTAGGCATGACACTCTATCCACTTCATCACCTAGCTGCCTTACCCTTTCAAGTCCTTCCTCCTCCAGGACTCCTTCTGTCTACTTATTATTTAATTATGTCTGACTTTTTGTAACCCAATTTGGAGTTTTCTTAGCAAAGATACAGGAGTAGTTTGCCATTTTCTTCTCCTACAGATTAAGGCAAACAGAGGTTAAGGAACTTGCTCAGGGTCACACATTTAGGAAGGGTCTGAACCTAGATTTGAACTCGGGTCTTCCTGACTCCAAGCCTAGAGCTTTATCTACTGAGATATCTAGCTGCTTCCAAGTCAAGTAATAGGAGAAAATTAAGCTAGTGACCATACTACTTCCCCAACCCCTCCTCTCTGAGGGATACCTAAACAAATCTTTAAAAATTTCACCTCAATCTCGATGGGAAGTCCAAATAAACAAATCTGGCCTTTTATCTTAGAAGGTACTTTATCACTTAGACCTATTATGGGAGTTCTAAAGGGAACTGACAAGATACTCTCTAAAATCTGAGCTTCTCCATTTCTAAAGTCCTCTTATTCTATAAGTCTGACATATCTATTCTTTCCCTCATTCACTGCAAGGATCCCAATAGTTAAGACTTTTAAAAAAACTGTTCAGGCAAGTATTTTCTTTAAAAAAGTCAAAACCAACCATTTCCTACATCCCTAAGCCCCATCCAACCCCAAAGCTAAGATCAAAAGAAACTAGGTGCTCATTTTACCATCTAGCTGGGCACTGTACATCCCTCATATCCTCAGGGATGGGGAGATGATGATGACAAGGAGGAGGCAAGAACCAAAATGGTTTTGTTACTCTGAAATCAAGAAGGGGATTCTTCTGTTCCATAAACTCGGAAATTTCAAGGAAGCAAAATAGCGATGCTCGAATTAGATTCTCAACAATTCTATGAGGACTATTTCAGGATCAGAGTTGAGGGAAGCTGGAAGATTAGTGATGTTCAACTAAATTAGGCAAGCTATTTACTGAGTACCTACTATGTGTCCAGAATTGTACTAAGCACTTAGCTCAACTCCAGGAGCTTCAGAATATAAGTAGAGAATTTGTTCTGATTTTCTCTCAAAAAAAAAAAAATTGGGGGAGAAGAGAGAAAATAGCATGGTCCACTGGATAGTAAATATTCTAACCTGGGAGTCAAGGTGCTTTTGGGATTCAAGTCTTTGCTCTGTTACCACTTTTCTTCAACACACTTAAAAGTGAATTAAAATTTCTCCTGACAATATAGTTATAGTTATTTCACCCTGGGGGGGGGGGGGGAGAAAGAACTTTTACTCTGGGCTGTTCAAATAAAAAAGCTGAACAAATTTCCCTGGGATTCAAAATTGAGTTTTGGCCCCCAGGCCCATCAATATTTGTAATAACTTACATTCAAATGGTATTCTAAATTTTACAGAGCATTTTGTGATC
Source organism: Gracilinanus agilis (assembly GCF_016433145.1). Classification (NCBI taxonomy): domain Eukaryota; kingdom Metazoa; phylum Chordata; class Mammalia; order Didelphimorphia; family Didelphidae; genus Gracilinanus; species Gracilinanus agilis. Next base: position 283,549,718 of record NC_058131.1, read on the forward strand.
ATTAACACTTTAAGGTAATAATTACTAGTATAGTATCTCCATTTTACAGATGAGAAAACTGAGGTTTGGAGGGGTAAAATGGCTTCTCCAAGTTCCCACAACCAGTAAATGTTGGAAAGAGGATTCAAACCCAAGTTTCTTAACCTTTAAGCTCAATGAATTCTATTTCTATTTCCTCAGTCATTCTAGTAGGTCGCTCTTATGATAACTGCAGCAAATGTTTTCACTTTTTTCTATGCCTCTCCATGGTCCTAGCTAAAAAAAAAAAAAAAGGCATATCTGACACTGTTGGGAGTATTTTGAGGGTTAATATATTTTTATTTTTTAAGGCAAACAAGGTTAAGTGACTTGCCCAGGGTCATACAGGAAGTATCTGAGGTCACATTTGAACCCAGCTTCTTCTGATCTGATACTCTACTATGTCACCTGGCTGCCCATTAAAACACCTTTTCAACCCTGATATAGGCCCAATAGAAGGAAGAAAGTAAAGTATATTTTTATTTCTATGTGTATCATAATGTGATGTACCCCATAATGGAAAGAGCACTGGAGTAGAATTTAAATGATAATGGGGAGTTATTTATCCTGTTTGTTTCCTCACCTCTCAAATGAGCAAGTTGGTATAGCTAATCTCAGAGATCCCATTCAGGTCTTCATAGTCAACATTCTGAGGGCCTTTCAACCTCCAATATTCTAGATTCTTGGTTCAAGGATGACTTCCAGCTCTAAAATTCTAAATTTTGTATTCTATTCTCCCTTCTAATTCTGACATTCTATGTCAATAATGTCCTTTCCAGGTTGGATATTATATGGTTCTTTGCACATCATAACATAGTGTCTCTAAGGTCTCTCCTCTCCTCTCCCTCCCCTGCCTCCCTCTCCCCACTTCTCTCTTTCTCCCCATAACCATCCCACCCCCTCACATATACTACACGGTGGAGCTCATCCTCTGCAATCTGCATTGTGTTCATCTGTATTCATAAACTACTCATACTATTTTGATTTATTATTAGGCTTGGTTAAAGTCACCATAGTATACCAATTGATGAGGCCCAAAAAGCAGAGCTACTTCCTGAGGCAACCAGAAGGACTTTCTACCCACCTCTCAGGTGTGAATCAGTTATTGAAGAAGGAGGGAACAACCTGAATTAAGGGGCAAGTTTCAAGCACAAATGGCTAAGGGATCAGAAGTTTAAAAAAAAAGTTGAGAAAACAAAGGAAATTAACCAAGGTTCAAAATTAGAGGATAAAGGAAGTATAGATATTATCTTTGCTGAAGAATGACTTTCTTCTGGGGATAAAAGAATTTAGACTTGAGCATTCAAATTCTACTTTTAGTTAATGCTCTCCATGTTGAAGAACAGAAAATAGACTGGAAAATCTGCCCACTGACTTTTCAAACACTTTTTTCTTGCCTCAAACTACTTATAAGTAAAAAGGATATTTCCTTGGCTTATTTGTGTTGAGAAGCTAATATTTTCAGAAATGGCACATTCTTGAATTCATGTTGACTTAGCTCTTATCATGAATATTCTCTGGGACTCAGTTTTCTAATTTGCAAAATGTTGAAGGCAGGGTCTCATCATGGATTCTCAGAGTCCAGAAGGCTCAGTCACTCTCTGAAGTCGTAGAAGTTGAGGACTAAAATGATCAAACCAGAGAGTTTCTACCTTCTGAGTGACATAAAAAGGCACAAGTCTGGAAGAAAAATTTTCCTAATCCATCTAGGAGACCTTAGAGAGAGTGGACCAGATTAGGTAGTTCATCTCCCTGGTCCATAAAGGACCTCTATTGATCCTCCGTTTCCTCATCTGTCCAGTGAGAGTCCTTTTCAACTCTAAGATAAGTTCTCTTACTCTGAACCAAAGTTAGTTTCTCCTGTTTTCCCAACTCTTTTTATTTAGAGAGTTGCTTGCATCCCTGTTAAAAGGGCCATGAAGTCTCATGTGTCCAAGTGATTGGGAAGGATCAGAGCTGATAATGGAATCTATACCCATAGAGCTCGAGAGGAGTGGGGAAGTAAAAACTCCTTTGGAAGGTCTTGAAGTGGTGGTGGCTGAGACTTGGGAGGCAGTCAGCAACAAGGCAGGCCCTTTGGGAGTAGAAAAGGGCCATAGAATGAGGAATAAAGGGGTCAGTGAAGGAACTGAACGAAGCCCTTCAGCCAACACTACACAGTGGAAGAGAGAGAGAGCCTCGAGGGGAGGCTAAACCTGTGCGAGATTCTATCCGTGCAGGTGTCACGCGGGGCGCTGAAGGGCACGTCACGTGCCCGTGGGCGGGAACCTATTCGCTAGGAAAGCGAAGGGCGGAGAGCGCGGGAGGGAACGCGCGCGCACACACCTGCCGCAGGTGAGTCTGAGCGGCCGGGAGAGGGAGGAGCCTCCGCGCGCAGGTGAGCTCAGTATAGTTCCTTGGGGAGTCGGAGGGCTATGTCGCGGAAGGAAAGGGAAGAATTGCTATGGCTTTGTTTCTTTGTTTATTTTTGCAACCGGAGGAGCGCGGAGTGGGTGGAGTGTGTGTCTCCTACAGCCACTGGGGTCCTGGACTAGGAGCAGCTGCAGGTTCAGCCTTCCGGGCCCCGGTGGCTCCAGCCCTCTCTCCTGAGAACATTCCAAGCAGCGCTGACTGCGGCGCCGGCAGCGGCCCTGGGTCCGTTCGTTATTTGAATAGGACAAAGGAACCGCCTTGGTCTGATTGGACGGACAGACGACTCTGGGGCGGGCAGCTCCTGTCACTCCGACCGCGACAGGGGCTCTGGTTGGTCTGGGAAGCTAGGGGCGTGGCTTTGGCGTTCAGATAAATAGCGGGGGCTGGGGCCGGCGAAGGCTCATTGCTTTGCGCGGTCGGGTTCGGACAGGGCGCGCGGTGGGGATGGTGGCAGCGCCTCTCCGAGCGATGTCGACCCGCTGAACGGAGACTCCCCTTTCCTTTTCCTCCTTCTTCTCCCACATCGCGGCTGCGGGCTGTGGAAGCAGCCATCCCCACCCTTTGCTCACAGCCTCCCACCCTTCCCCAAATCCCCCAGTCTCTCTCTCTTATCTCCTCCACCTCGCTCTCCCTACCAAGTCTCCCCGGTGCCTGCGCCGCGCGGTGCTGTGCGTGTCTATGCGCCCGGCAGTGGCAGGAGGCGGTGGCGGCTGGTGGTGGTGAGTCCCTCCGGAGGAGTATGGAGTGCGCCCTGGACGCTCAGAGCCTCATCACCATCTCGCTGCGGAAGATCCACAGCTCCCGGACCCAGCGCGGTGGCATTAAGCTGCACAAGAACCTCTTGGTCTCCTACGTGCTCCGCAACGCGCGGCAGCTCTACCTGAGCGAGCGCTACGCTGAACTCTACCGGCGGCAGCAGCACCCATACTCGGGCGGCGGCGGAATGATGATGAGCTCCGCGGGTGAAATGGCCGAGTTCAGCCCTCTCCAACTTCCCGGAGACCCGGAGGAACGGGATCCGGGGGCCCGGCAGCAACTGCACCAGCTTCATCAGCTCCACCTCCACCACCAGCAGCAGCTGCAACAGCACCGGAGCTGCGCCGCTGGGGCGCCCGCGGGAGGAGCTAGCGGAGGCGGGGGCGCTGGGGAGCTGTTGGAGCCCGTGTGCGCTGCGCTCTTGCCCGGCGCGCACCACCGGGAGGAGACCTTGGCGCTCCAGCCGAGCCCTTCCCCACAGCAACAGCCGCCGCCGCCTCCAGCCTTGTGTACCCGAGACCCTTCCTCCTCTCCTTCCTCTTCCTCTTCCGTCGCTGCTTCTTCTGCTGCTTCCTCCTCCACTGCCTCCCCTGGCTTCTACCGGAGCGGTGGTTGCTGCGCCCCGGGCGGCGGGTACCCGCTCACCTCGGACTTCGGTGGCAGCCCGCTCCCGGTGGCTGGAGGAAGTCTACACTGTAGCAGCCAGACCACCGTCCTGGACCTGGACACTCACGTGGTGACTACAGTGGAGAACGGCTACTTGCACCAAGACTGCTGCGTTTCAGCGCAGTGCTCCTGCTGCTGCGGCGGCGGGCAGGGCGCCCCGGGACTGGGCCCCGCAGTGCCGGCCCCGACCGCGCTGCCAGGCACCAAGCGCAAGTACTACCCTGGACAGGAGGAAGAGGAGGAGGGAGGGGAACTGGGGGGAGACCCCCCCGGGGGCGGGCCCCCCTTTACCCCTTGCAAGCGTGCTCGCTTTGAGGACTTTTGCCCAGAGTCGTCCCCGGACGCTTCCAACATATCAAACTTGATCTCGATTTTCGGCTCGGGATTCACGGGGTTAGTGAGCCGGCAGCCGGACTCGGAGCAATCTCTGAACGGGCAGTTGTGCAGCAAGCAGGCTCTAGCCAGTCTGGGAGCCTGGACTCGGGCCATCGTGGCCTTCTAGGGATCAGGGGAGCTTGGGATAGAGAGTGCCCGGCCACAGTTAGGGGTGCGGGAACAGTGGGAGACAAAAGACTAGGGGAAATGGGGGAAAGAGGGGAGGGGGTGCCTGGGGAGTTATGGGGTGTTCTGTGGGGGAGGAGGGGAGACAGCTAATGTTTTATAAATTGTAAAATAAAAATGTAAGATCTTGGACTTTATTTTTGCAGAGATAAAAAGCGCCTATTTAAATATTCTTTGTGTTTATCTTTCTCTTTTTAATTGTATCGATTGCAATGGTGAACGGTGGAAGAGGCAGCCACGTGAGGCGAGGGCTGCTTGCTACAAGAGGAAATTTGGGGGGAAAGGCGGGATACAAGCCCTGCTAGGAGGCCAAATATTCTGCCTAGGCTCTGATGCTGACCCTGGTGAGGGAGAGTGCCCTGGGTTACCCTTAGGGGCACTCAGGTTAAGGGGGAAATGGAGGGAAGATTCATCATATCCCAGGAAGGATTAGTGTCTGATCAATTCCACATCAAAGCTGTCAGTTCTTTAAACTGAATTCAAGAACCAGCTGAGAGGAAACAGTACTGGAAGGGTAAGAGGTGGATCTAAATTTTCTTTTTCCTCTTGAAATTTTTTGGTCCAAAAGGGGAAAATTATAGAAAGAGGAATACCTTGAGGAAGGCTTCCATTTAGCCTATGCTTCCATTCTTGGCCAGCCTCTGACTGTAGTTGGATCTCTAGTATTTTCAAAGGGAAGGTAGAAATAAAAAGCATTTCAACTTTTTATTGCTATTTTTTAAACACCCTTCCTCACCCTCTTTCTATGTGCACCTTTCTTCCTTACCTCTCTTTCTCCACAACTGTAATTCTGGGGAGAATAAGAAGAGGAGCTTTTAGTCTTCCCTGACCTTAGTTCTTTCCCAGAAATCTTTGGTCACTCCCATGACCTGGACACTATGTTTGGGGGGGGGGGAACAAGGAGGGCATGCAGACTAAACTACATTTCCCATCATGCACAGTACTAAGGCCCTTTATTTGGGCTTAATTTTCATTCGAGAAGGAAAAGGAGGAAACTTATCCCTTCACCTAGATCTGTCACCCATCCACCCTCCCCCACACTCCATGGAAAAGCCAGGAAAAGTAGTCGACTTAGAACTTTTTCTTTTAACCAAGTCTCTGGTCAAGTGTGGTGTGTGTGTTTATTAAAGTTTAAGTGTTCTGGTTTCAGCCTTCAATTGGATTTCATAAAACCAGCATCCTTTGGTCTTGTGAGGAATACTGTCCTATAGTCTTCAAGTATGTATCAATATTTTGGGGGGGTTGTTTAGTTTAAAGACCTTTTGTTGTAAAAAGGTGGGTTTTTGGGCAGCCTGTCTTACAGGCCACACTCAACACTGTGTGTCCTCACCCAAAAGTTGCTAGTTTGACACACATCCCCTTCACTGCCCTCTCTTTGTTCGTATCCTTGTATTTTGTGCATATGAAATTGTATATCACCGGGTAAAACTGTTCAGATTATTTGTTTAAATTTATAATCTTAATAAAAAGTCAATTATATGATGACTGTGCTTTCTTCTTCAGAGCTACTTTGGGGAAGGGAAAGATGGGATTGAGGTAACAAGTCCTGAGAAAGGCCACCCATGCCTTACCACCTCATACAGTCTGAGAAATAACCATATGACCATGGAGGACTTGGAGTTGGGCACAAAGTGCAGGAATGACTTCGATAAGGCACTTCTCCCTGTTTTCCTTTCCTTCCCACCCCCCACCCCCAGTATATAATATTGGAATGTCAACCATGAGGGGGGACCTTAGCCTCCCATCTAGTCCAACCTTCCCATTTATAGATCCTCATCTGTCTTTGAGATGAAGCTGTCCCCATTGAGCCCTTCTCTCCTCTCCTCTCCCCTCCTGGGGAAGGAGGTCTCCAAAGTTTCCATCCCTTAGAATAAAAAACCCAGACTAACATCTCCAGCCACCCAAATAAAGAAGCCCACCTGACCTCTTCCTCAAGGTTCAACCATAAGAAACATAGTATATATAGGGCTGAAGTGATGGGAGCTCTTGTTTGACAGTTTACTGATTCTGGCTTTAAGGCAGCCAGAGCTAAGTCTTGGGGAAGCAGGGATGTCATCTAAAAATAAATCCCATCCGAAGGTCACAACAAGAAAATGGATTCCTAATCTGTTTCTTTTCTTTTTTTTAATAAGGGGGGGGGGTGTCTATGTGAAGAAAACAAATGAGGAAGGATGGTTTGGGCTCCAGAGGCAGAGGCTAGTTTCTGCCATACACTTCTCTTTCCATTGATGCATCCTCCCCTCTTTGACAGTAACTTGGGCAAGTTTTCTAAGTTTAGTTATCACTGCTCTGTGCCACTTGGTGGTGTACTGATATATGCATACATACATACATATATATATATATACATACATACATACACACAAATGTTTTCTTCATCTCTCTCCTTTCTTCCCCTTTGCCTCCACCCCAAAGTATGAAGGCACTAAAAGCACCCTTCTTTTTACCACATATGATAGAACAACAGAATGGGGGGGGCGTTTAAATGCCAAGGTCCCAAGTCTTCCAGCTAGAACCAAATGAATACATATCTGAAGCCCTTTGCCGCTGTTTGGGGTCGGAGCTGGCTGTATTTCCAAGGGGGAGGGAAACTGGGTGGAAGAATGGGGGGTGGGGGGAGCGTGAAGAGATCCGCAGGCAGCTTTCCCTCCGTCACTCACGCTCTCTCTTGTGTGCTTTGCCGCCCTACTCAGGGCGAAAGCTCTCCCCGCGTGTCTCTCACCTTCACCCCCAACCCTAAAGCGTGCTCTTCCAGCCCCTCCCCTGCTGCAGCCGAGATTTCGGCCCCGCGCAGGAGCGCGCTGCTCCTGGAGGATGGCTTCCCCGCCTGCCTTCGTCCTGCCCTGGGCGAAGTTGCCACCCGTCCTCCCCAAGGTGCCGAGTCCGTGGGGGGCCGTGGGCACCTGAGATCGAGGAGGAACGGGAGAGAAAGGGGGCGATTTTACCCTGGAACCATAACTTTCTCTCTGCCCCCTTGGGAAGGATGGGGGAAGGGAATCTGATACCTTTTCCCCACCCCGACCACCACTTTTTTTTTTTTTTTTTTGCAAGTCCGTGGAAATATATATAGTGAGATATATATTTTATTAAGCTCAACCTAACCCAGATAGGGACCGTGTGGAGAAGGCGAAGCCAGTTGCCAGAGCTCCCCCTAGTGCCCATTTAAGGGAAGTGGAGAGAGTCTCCGTTCTAAGAATGGGGGGAAGATTGGAAATGGGGGGCCGGGGTTTGCAAAGAGCTCTCTTTCGGTATACGGCCTTACTCTAGGCGAAGTTGATCCAAACGAAAGTCTGTCCTCAGCCCTCCATCTCATCCAAGGGAGGAGGAAGAGACCTCCCTGCTGGAGCTCGCATCCCTCTTTTCCTGATAGGGGGCAAAGAACCCGATGGGGAAATGGGAAGAGAAACAGATGTTTCTCCTCTGCGGACAGAGCGAGCCCTAATTATGATTCGCGCCTCTTTGTTGGGATATCCAGGCCACCGAGATGTGGGCAGAGGATATGAATAGCCAGAGAAAAGGGGAAAGGCAGGGACAGAGAGAGACCAAGAGGAAGACAGCAAAACACCCTGAACACCTACTATGACTCCCCTGCAAAAAAACAAAAACAAAAACAAAAACCAGCTTCCTTCACTCATCTCCTCTCTGAATTCTCTCTTCTTCCCTATCAGGGATTGGGGTTTTCAGGTTGGGGGAAGAGGAAACCCTCTACTCCACTTCTAATCCCAATCTCAAACACACACACACACACCCCATTCCCTTAGTCTGTGGGGTCATAGGATTTAGAACTGAAAAGAGTTTATAGTGCTGAGTTTCTTAACCTGGAATTAGAGGTGGCTGGAGAGATTTTACCAAGGTTCACGAACTTGAATGAAAAAAATTTTTCCATCTTTATTTTCTCAAACCTGTAACTGAAATTGAATATTTCCTTCAATTATTACTTTAAAAAAAAAAACAACCCTTCTGAGAAGGGGTCTATAGGCTTCACAAGATTGGCAAAGAAAGGTTTAAGAAGACTAGATGTAGTTAAACCCACCCCATTATTTTACAAGAGGGTAAGTGACTTGCCCAAGATCACATACTAAGTGATCCTCAGCCAGAATTTGAACTAGTTTCCCAAGCTCCAGGGGAGTCTTTTCACTACATTTGACTGTCTCTGCCATGCTGGTGATATGGGATCCCTTCCACCCCAATTAGGGAATCTGAGGGCTTTATCTTGACTGTCCCTACCCCAGGTTAGTCTAACACAACAGTTCTCAAAGTGTGCTCTAGGAACTCCCAAAACCTGTTCAGGAGGTCTATGAGGTCAAAATTATTTTCCTAATAATACTAAAACATTTTCATTTCTAATATAGTAGATAAAACCCACATAAGCAAAAACTCTTTGGGGTGTCCTCAATAATTTTCAAGACCAAAATGGTTGAGAACCATTGGTCTATCTGACAGAAAATAGGGGAGGCAGAGGATTGGAGTCTCAGGAGGGGCACTTGACAAATGGACCAGCTCTCAAGGAAACTATATTCTGTTTCCCTAATTCTTGCCTAATCACTGACCATAATACAGTTCATCCACTATACATAACTGTTCCACAGCACTCTATACACAGCAGAAGAGAAGGTTCCTGCCCTCAGGATGCAGACATCAAACAGACCATCCTTATTATCAAAAAGCCTTAAGAATTTGTTATGAATGGCATAATCAAGATATCTATTCTCAAGAAATTGACAAAGTTAGCTTTTTTTAAAATGTCTTATCTTTTTCAAGGATTATCCTTGAAAATATATTGTCCCCTAAGCCTCCCAAGATGAGGATGATTACCTATGGAACCAAAGGAGGCTTCTGGGAAGAGGTGTGAGCCAAGAGGAGAAATCTGGAAAGAGAAAGATGGTGCCTCTGCCATAGGGAATAGGCTGTTCTGACTAGAATGAAAGAAACAAAGGGTAGAAAAGAGAGGCTTGACTTTGTTGGAGAAGGCCAGCAATATGGAAAGAAGCCCAGAGAGGGAAAGGGGCATCAGGTGGAAGTCATGAAACAAACAAGGGTTATTGTCAAGTTGGGGTAGAGGGTAAATGGGGAACTAAGGGAGGGTGGAGAGGAAAAATAATAGAAAAGGAGAGAAAGCCATCTGGCCTTCAGAACTGATAGAAAGAGAGTGTCTGGGGGATGCTGGTCAGCCCAGCAGTTCTGGGAGTTAAAGAGCGTTGCCTTTACTGGATTTTTCTGTTAGCCCAAAACAGAAACTGGATGGTTTTTTTCTAATCCAGAAAAGCAGAAGGGTTTTGTAGGCCATAGACAAAGCCCATCTCCTAAAATGCATTTCTGCTAATCTTAAGGGATTTTCTTTCCAGCACTTAGCACAATGCCAGGCACATAGTAAGTGTTTAATGTTTGCTGACTGATTTAGGGGACTACAGAAGGCCACTACAGGCTGATGTTGGGGGAAGGAGGGAACTGGTAGAAGGGTAAGTGGGAAAGACAAGGAGAACACAAGTGGCCTAAAAGTACTGCCTCCCCCAGAGAGCCCTTGACTGTTCCATCTTCCCAGGTCATCTAGAGGTAAGGTTCTCCCAGTACCCTGGGACTAAGCCTGTCTTACTGCCCTTGACATGTCTTGCTCAGTCCTGACTGAGAGCTTTGCTCCAGGCAACCAGCCTGCTGCAGTGGAAAGAGTCAAGACCCTCAGGGAGCTGCCTCTAGCCTCAAGAGAAACCCTGGGCTGGGGAGGGCCTGGGCCTAGAGGAAGGAACAGCCAGAGGGACTTCGCGTCAGATGTTTCTCCATGCATATATGGGCACCTTAGTGTTACAAAACCAGTGTGTATCTTTTACTATGGTGATCATCTGTATATGTATTTCTGTCCTTGTCAGTGCTGGTTGAAAAGGAAACGTGTACTAAAGCATGGATGTGTGCTACTTGTATATCAGTACTTGTATATATGTCTGGAGCATACAGAAACACTTCAATGAACAGAAACCCTAATAAATAGTAAGTGCTTTGTCAGTACAAGGAGCAGGTCTTATTTTGTCTCTCCCCTAACACCAAACATAGGACTTAAAGTATTGTTTACAGAATGAAGGCATGGGAATGCCTCCCTTTATTTTATCAGAAAAAGAGACATGACAAGCAGAGTGGTATACAAACAGGGTTTATTTTTTAAAGCATCTGCCAGGGGCAGGTTGGAAGCACAGTGGATAGAGAGCCAAGCCTGGAGACCAGAGGTCCTGGGTTTAAATTTGGCCTCAGACACTTCCTAGTTGTATGACCCTGGGCAAGTCACTTCACCCCCATTGCCTAGCCTTTACCACTCTTCTGCCTTGGAACCAATCACACGGTATTGATTCTAAGACAGAGGGTAAGGATTTTTTGAAAAATCATCTGCCAGATGCATCCTAGGGCCAGTTCTCATTTAGCCCAGTCTCCCATACTTTTCTACAGTTATATCAATTGATCAGTAAGTATTAAGCGCCTTACCTATTATGTGCCATGCTCTTTGCTAGGCATTGGATATACAAATGCAAAACTGAAGAAGGCCCTGCCTTTGAGGATGGAGCTCACATTCCACTGGGGAGACAACATGTATATATATGAGTATATACAAAATACATTTAAAAAGCAAGATAATTTAGAGAAGGCACTAACAGCTAGAAAGATCAGAAAAGGCCTCATGTAGAAGGTGATGTTTGAGCTTAGCTTTGAAGGAAATTAGAGATTCTAAGAGATAGAAGTAAGGAAGGAGTGTACTCAGGCCCAGGGGACAGCCAGTGCAAAGATACAGACATGAGAGATGGAGTGTTGTGTGTGAGGAACAGTAAGTTCAGATTGTTTGGACAGTAGAGTTTGTGAAGAGGAATAATGGATCTGTCGCAAGGCAAAATGAAAGGAAGTTGGAGCCAGGTTATGAAGGATCTTAAATGCTCAAATAAAGAATTTGGTTTTGACCCTAAAGGTAATAGGGAGCCAACAGTTTTTTGAGTAGTGAAGTGGCATGACCAGATCTATGCTTTGGGAAAATAACTGACAGCTATAAACAGGAATGATTAATGAGGGACCTAATTGGAAGGCTATTCTAATAGGCCAGGCAAGAGATGAGGGCCTAGAGAGTGGTTAGAGATGAAAAGACTTATCATATCCTTTTGAGTAAAGAGGAGACATGCAAGCAATGTTGTTGAGGTAGAAACAGAGCTTGCAATAACTGGATATGAAAGATGTGGGAAAATAAGGAAATAAGAATGACTTCAAGATGTGACTGAAAGGATGGTGTTCAGAAGAGGAGTAGGTTTGGAGTGAATGATGAGTTCTGTTTTGGACATGTTGGTCTTGAGATGCCTGTGGAAATCTAGTTCAAAATATCTAATTGGGGGAGGGTGGGAGACAACTGGGCGGCTCAGCAGATTGAGGCCTAGAGATGGGAGGTCCTGGGTTCAAATCTGGCCTCAGACCCTTCCTAGCTATATGACCCTGGGCAAATCACTTCACCCCCACTGCCTATCCCTTACCACTCTTGTGTCTTGAAACCAATACACAGTACTGATTCTAAGACAGAAGGTAAGGGTTTTAAAAAAATCTAATAGGCTGTTGGTAATAAGGGACTAGGGTTCAGGAGTCAAACTAGGGCTGAATATAGAGACTTGGGAGTCATGCATAGAGATAAACCCAAAACCCATGTCATGAAAACTGTTGATCAGAGTTAGAGGTAGTATGTGTTGTGATGAAGAGAGCACTGGATTTAGGGTCAGAAGACCTAGTTTCAGTTTCTGACATCTGTTGACCATCTTTAAAACCCTGGGCAAATGGGCAATCAATAAATATTTACTAAGCGCTTACTATGTGCCAGGCACTGTCTTGCTGCCCTTGACATGTCTTGCTCAGATCTGGCTGAGAGCTTTGTTCCAAGCAACCAGCTTGTTGCATTGGTGAAACGTACTGCTAATAAAGACATTGTCCCTAAGCCTCCCAAAGACACTTACCCATAGCAGGATTCTGGAAAGAGGTTCGAACCAAGAAGAGAGATTTGAAAAGAGAAAGATGGTGCCTCTACCGTAAGGAATAGGTTGTTCTAACTAGAAGTGAAAGAAACAAAGGGTAGAAAAGAGAGGTACATGACTTTGTTGGGGAAGGCAGACAAATATGGAAAGAAGCCTAGAGAGGGAAAAGGGGATTAGGTGGAACTTGTGAAATAAACAAGGGTTAGTGTCAAGTTGGAATGGAGGGTAATGGGAAACTAAGGGAGGAACATGAGGAAAGACAACAGAAAAGGAGAGAAAACCACCTGACCTTCAGAACTGATAGAAAAGAGAATATATATGCAAATACACACACACATATATGCGATGCTATATGCTGGGGATACAAAAAGAAGCAAAAGACAAACCCTACCCTCAAGGAACTTACAATCTAATAGACTTACTCTCTCTGGTACTCAATTTCCATCTGTAAAATGAGAGTAGACTAGGGATTTTCTAAGGCCCTTTCCAAATCTAAATCCCTCTCCCAATTCTTCCAGCCCAGAAGCCTCTCAAGATAATTTTTTAAAGGTTCTATTCGATAGACTCTGCTGAAGTGAACTAAGGCAATACCTAGCCCTCCTCTATCTTAATGAATTGGGAGGAGAAATTAAGGGGTATTCACTAGGAAGATATGTTCTATCGACAAATGCATTTTATAAAGATTTTCAATACTCAAAGCTAAAATGACAGAGAGGAAGTAAAGTGTGGGAAGAAAGAGCATTCACTGTATGACCTTCAAGTCACTTCACAAATCAGAGAACTCAAGTCAACAATCCTGCTTTCTCTCTCCAGATCTCTATTTCTTCATCTGCAAAATGAAGATGTTCATGATTTCTAAGATCTCTTCCACTCCTAGAGATGCCCAAATTTTTCAGACTCCCAATTCTGGGATTTTTTTTTCTATTTTCTTTTAAATCCATACCTTCTTAGAATTAATTCTAAGATGGAAGAGTGACAAGGTCTGGGCAATCAAGTTAAGTGACTTGCGCCACCCCCTCCCCCTTCTTTTTAAATAACAAGATCTTTAATCAGGGCAGAGAGATAGTATAGAGCCATAGTATTGGGAGTTATAATCTGGGAAGCCACAGAACCAAAGCAGTGAGACTTCTAATTTCGTGATTCCTACAGAGATTTCTGCTTAATCCTTCAAACCTGGGACACATTTCTCCCACTCATCTTCATCTCTCCAAATCCCTATCTTCCTTCAAGTCTCCAAGGAAGTATCACCCTCCCTCTGTGAAGCTTTTTCTGATCACCCTTATTGTTGTGTTCTTTCTCCCTTTTCAGATTACTTTACATTTACTTACCTGTGCATAAATGTATCTCTCAATAAAATATAAGCTCCTTAAGGGCAGGAACTATTTTTTGTGTGTCCCCAATAGTGTTGTGCATACAGTATGAATTTAATGCCTGCTAAATTGAATTTTCCTTAGAAAATTCAGTTAATAATTTTCCCTCCCTAACTATCCCAATGAATTGAGGTTAACTGTAATATGTGAGAAGATGGATTCTATGCCAACATTATATTAGCTATTAGTGAAAAGATAGGACATATTGGAATAAGGTCCCACTTCCCTTATAAAGGCTCTCCCCCTTGTATACATATATACATACACACCTATATATGTATATGGGTGAGAGGAGGTGTTTGGCAGCTAGGTGGCACAGATGATGAGTTCCAGGCCTGAAGTCAGGAAGACTCACCTTCTGGAGTTCAAATCTGGCATCAGACACTTAATGGCTATGTGACTCTGGGTAAGTAATTTAACTCTGTTCGTCTTCAGTTTCCTCATCTGTCAAATAATCTAAAGACGGAAATGCAGACCACTCCAGTATCTTTGCCAAGAAAATCTCAAATGAAGTAAGTCATGAAAAGTCAGACACAACTGAAACAGGTGAACCCAAAAATAAATATATATGTATGTATATGTATACATGTGTATATACACACACATAAATATATTAAAATGTATGTGTATACAAAATCTCTAGCACCTAGCATCATGCCTGGTAGATACTTAATAAATGCTTGTTGATAGAAGTCTTCCCATTCACTCACATCCTCCCTATGAACATCCCTTAATTTCTCCTCCCAACTCATTAAAATATATCAGGGCCAGCTATTGCCTTTAGCCTGTTTCTCTGAACTCATGGCCAAAGTCTGGAACTTTGAGGAACAGTATTATGTTCTACACAGATGTCATTCTATCTTCCCTGACAGAATGTTCTCCCCTCACTCCATGCCTTCCACTTTTTCCAGGCCACTTCTACCTAAGGTCCAAATCAACTTCCCTTCTCCTCTACCAACGTCCCCTGGCAGAGGGGTTTCAAGGAAGACATCAGTGTTTGGGGAATTAAATGTGTTTGAGAGGAGGGATTTGCCAGGACTTTTCCCAGCTACATTTTCACTAACAACCTAGTTGGTAGCAGTAGTCCCAGTCCTAACCCATCCTCTCTCGAAGAGGAGCTTAGAAACTGGAGCCTTCATCTACATATTCATAAGCACCTGATAAATTAATCATGATGTCAGCACATTCAGGCACAAAAAGAAGTATGGGCACTCTCTCTGTCTCTCTCTCTCCCCTGATTCACCCCCCACCCCAAGGCTTTCCATCTCAAACTCATCCTGTCTTTCCTTCAGTCACCTTAGGAGTTCCTCTTAGCCTCCCAGTCAATCCCAGATTCAGCTTTTCCTAGGAGGCAGGAACAACTGTATTGATCCTCACTAGACTCAATCACAATGTAGCTAAGTATCTTCTCAGGTATTAGCCTTCCTGGAGGGTAGGAACCATACTTTGTACTTCCCTGTATACCCAGGGCCTAGCAGAGTGATAGGCACATAGGTGTTCAAATATTTTTGAATTCATTTTAAAAGGAACCAGTCAACAAGTATTTATCTCCAGGCACTATGCCAAGCACTAAGGATTCAAGGATAAAATCTCATTCCAACTCTCCTTGGGCACAGGCTTTAGGATACCACAATGCTCTTCTTCTCCCACCTTTCCCAAAAATGATTGCTTATAGGGGAAAAGTTAAAATTTACAAACACCTCCATCCACACCATTCCATTTTATGTCTCCTACCTCAACATTTTCCTCCACATCTCCTTTGATTCACCCAGGTATTCAGCACCAAAAACAAGTTTGTATGAAGGGAAAAATTTGACCTCCCAAAAAGGACATAGTCCACATAAGAACATGGGGAATTGTGAATGGAACCTAGATGTCCAAATACCCATTGGTCTTTCCAATAGTGCTAGAAACCTAAAGCACTAATGAATTATCTCTAATAAAAATCTATCCTCAACATTTTTTGTTTGAAACAAGCTTCCAAATGAACACGAGGAAAGGCATTTTAAGCCTCTTTAGACCTCAGTTTCCTGATCTACAAAAGTAAGAAATTTTCAACTCTAAGTCTGAGTCTATGAGATCCATGACTTTCAGAGGTTCTCCTTCCCCACCCCAAATCCTTAGTAAAGCATCCATGTTCAAACCAAAGTTCCCAAATAATATAGCACAATCCATTCCCCTTAGTCCTGAGGGAAACAAGGATATTGAAATGGCTCTAGTCTTTCTCAGTGGATGGAAACCTATTTTATAAACACACCACTTCAAAAGAGCAAGTTGAGATAACTGAACAATGTCCTCCTAAACAAAACCTTCTATTTCTTAGAAGCTTGTCTCTCCAGTGCTGGAACTGTCCCCAAAATGACTGAGGTATCTCCTGGAGTCCCTCATTACCACTAAGATTCAGGAGTCCAAGTGAAGGTCTCCTCATGAGGGAAAATAAATGAAGTTATAGCTCACAGAATTTGATGACCAATGGTTAGGAGACCCTAGCAGATTTTCCATTTCTGTATCATTAGACCCTTGATTCTATTAGGTGAAGTTGGAATATTATTAACAAGTGTTGAAACCGAGGATGTGATTGAGGGCTTTGGCTTGAAAGAGTCATTTGAGAAATTCCTCAAACATAAAGTAGACTCAAAAAGAAAGTACAGAAATGCTCTCTCCTTAGGTCAGGGATCGGCAACCTTTTTGGCCATGAGAGCAATAAATGCCACATTTTTTAAAATGTAATTTTGTGAGAGCCGTACAGTGCTCACAGTGTGCGCTCCTGTAACAGTGCCTGAAAAAAAAAATTGACTTTATGGCTCCTGCAGAAAGAGCCATACGTTGCTGACCCCTGCCTTAGGTCCTCAATTTCACCTACCTTCTGGACATCTCTACCTAAATGTCTTACCTTTCAATCAACATCCAAACTCCCATCTAGCTCTAAATCTATGAACCTATGTTTAAAAAAAATTCTTCATCTTCACTCCTAAAACAGATAGCCTTCCTAACTTGTAACTCCATTAACAACCCTACCATTCTCCAGTCGCTCATCTTTTTTTTCTCAAGCTGACTCTTGGGGAAGGACCCAGGAGATGCCAAACTTGGGACAAAGTTTGTGGGAATCTCAGCTTCCATGCCAATCTCAGCAAGGCCATTTAGAGTAATTTCTCCTCCCCTAACTCCAGCACAGATTTCACAAACATTTCCAAATCTGCTATGGGTGACAATCCTGCAACTATGAACCAGGGGGATAAGTAACCAGGGCTTGTCCTCAGGATCCTTCTCTAAACCTCATTCAGTATTTTAATTGGTACCAACTATTGTATCAATAAAAACTCTATCACATCTACTGGTGGATAGGTGGAACACCTAACTTCCAGATGCTCTTAGAATAGCCACGGTAGGCTCCTAGAATTAGAACTTCCATTTCCTTACTAAATATTCCTAGAAGCCTGGGTCTCTTCTCTCTCCTTCTCTAGTCCAATGGAGATGAATGATTGAGTTCCCTCTGTTCAACTGACTCAGAGAGTAGAAAGTCAGGAGACTTGAAGCCTAAGTGAATCTAAGTTCACAGGAACAGTGAGGCTTTGAGGAAGGAAGGTTGTACAATGTAAGTGTAACAACTACCAAGGAAAATATTTTTATCAAGTCTCTCCAGTTTGGCTTTGAAGAGTCAGAACTGATGGGTGTGGCATAAGAGTATGGCCTTTTCTAAAAGACCAACTGCACTCACTAGGTCCAGCCAGGCAATGTGAACTGTTTAGTGCAGATTCAAAGCTCCACTTCAACCCTACCAAAGGTCTACCAAGCAGAATTAAGCACTTTAGGGTGGTCCATTCCCAATAGCAGGAAAACAAAAGTAATCAAAACAGGTTTGGCTCATGACACAGATGTAACTGCCTAACCCAAGGACCACCTACTCTAAAAACCAAGCAACCATACAGGGAAAATGGAGAAAGGGGAGATGGATCCTAGATCTATCCATAGGGAAAGAGCGCAGGCATATGGTATATGGTACACAAGACAGACATCCACATCAGCTCCAGGTGCAAAACAGATTTTTAATCAGAACAGCAATGAAAGAGCAAGGGGGTTAGGGTGAAGCAGCCTCAAAATGGAGTGGTGTTGGCACATGGTGGGCAGGCCCTTGCATGAGAGGGCAGGAAGGTGACAGTCTACCTAACTCCATGAGGGGTCCTGGTGGAAAACATTTGGCATCCCTTTGGAAAACTCTAACTCATGTCTTTTCCCCTAGCTCAAGCCCTGAGACTGCTCTGGTCAGTGGCCCTAGATAACATTCCAGCTCACATCCACAGTGCTGGCAATGGGACCACAGACCAGAAAGGAAATCCAACACACTGTGCTTGTCAGGGTGTTCCTACCCTAAAAGGAGTAGTACCCAGACCTGGGGATGTGTGAAAGATGCTGAGGAGAGATAGGCCTGGGCAGCCAAATAAAACTTTTTGAGAAAGAAAAAGAAAAAACAACCTTGATATCAAGAGCAGAGGAAGAAATGCTTAATGGAGAAGGGTCTTCTATAGGGAAAATCTGAAAAACCCAGCTTCTGGTAACAGCCCTGGAAGAGCTCAATAAATGTTTGTTGAATTGAACAAAACTTGGAACTTAAGTGATGACAGTATCACTCCTACTCAAGTCCACCACCTCCATTCTTGAACCCAAGGTCTGAGAGCTACGGTGCTATAATTTGGCCCTCAAGCAAGTCACTTACCTCAACCCCAAAATGGCTCTTATGATGTGAGACCAGCTTTCCCAAAGGAAAATATCGCTACCTCCTCTATCCTATGCCTTTGGCTGGGAAAATCCCATTGGTATGCACTTGCTTTCCAGAGGAAAAAGGGAGTTGAGATAACAAATTCCTCTGTTTCCATGGCCCTGCAGTGGCCTACCTGTAGTCAGTACAGTGCTGTATGCAATATGGATGGTATGAGTCTGACCTTAAAGCTGGCTTTAACTGCAGGAATCCAGGAGCCAAAATCTGTACTAGATCAAACGCCAAATCCCACCACTGTAACTCATTAGCCATTCATTGAGGGAAAGCCTGAATACAACAGAACTGATACAACCCCCTAGTGAGGTCCTTGTCCTCACCTCCCAAAAGCCTAATCCCATCCAAAGAATAACCACTAGTGCTGAGAAAGGGACTGGATTAGCCTAGAATCTTACAGCAGCAGCAAAAAGTGAAGCAATATGGCTATACCCAGGGAAGATTGCAGACCTGAGCACCACAGAGAAAGAGCTAGAATGTGTGTGGTTGTAATTGTTCTCTGCCTCACCATAGCCAGGATATCTCTAGCCTTGCCTCTAGTCTTGTATTTTCACTGGTCCCTGGCCCAAAGCCCCTTCTTAGGCCTCAGGAGATCAAGCCTGGAAACTGAACCCCTGAAATCAACACCAGGTTTATAAAAGAAGAGCTTGGGAAGAAGGAAGGAAACTCACAAAAAATAACCAGGAAATAGCCAGGGCTTCTCTTTCCTCCTGATCTCCCTCATTCTCCAGCCCTATATAAGTACCCTGAGGTGGGGACTGGTCTATGGTCTCCTACCCCCACCTGGGCAACTGCTACTCAACACTCAGAAAGGCAACAGGAAATAGGAAGAAAGTTAATGGAAACAGTAAAACATATCAATCCCCCACACATATGATGGTACAGAGCAGATTTAGCACATGGAGTGGGACTGGGAATTTGGGTGGGGTAAGGACAGAGGCAAGGTGGGGTCAGGTAGCCACAAGGACCCTGCTTCCCCAGAAATACACCCACATCTGGCCTCTGGGGAAAGGACAGGAGACTGGCCGATCTTTGGTCATTCTTCCCATTCTGGGTCCTTCAGCACTTGTTCTGTGGGTGTTCACATATCCTGAAGAATTGCCTCGAGGACCAGAGAGAACGGCAGGGAGGTGGTATTGGAAAAGTGAAGGGAGCCAGGTGAGGGAGCTGGTGACCTCCAGGGTAGCGGTGGTTGTTCCCCCGCCTCTTCTATGTTGACGTGACAGGTTGGATCGGCAGCAGGCTACCAAACTTAAAGTGCTGGATCACAGGAAACTTCTCCAGGCACTGAAAGGAACATACATAAAAAAAAACATTTTTTTTTTTAAAAGAGAGGGTAAGTTCATATTAGCAACTAGAAGGACATCTCTAGAACTACTGGAAGAAGAAACACATCTAAATCAGGCCAAAGTATGCATGAAGGTGACAGCCTTAGTGGAACACCAGCAATGGCCACTTTGGGGAAATCTAGAAGTAAAGAGGTGTCCTATTTTAAGGTAAGGGTCTTAAAACTCATCCCCTACCCAGAGGAAATGCCGGTATTTCAACACTGGTTCCATCTTTCCTTTCTCTCCTATCCAATAAACTACCTACCTTCCATCTTAAGATCCTTTGGGAGTTCTTGCTACCAATAGAGAACATCTTCTGATAGAAACTCAGTCTCACCCAGAGAATCCTTTTCCAGGAAGGGGAAAGATAGTATGGATAAAAAGGAAAGCCAAGAGATAAGAAATAGCACTGGAGATAGGACAAAAGAAAAAAGGATAAAAATTTTATAACAGGAAGCCAAGAGAGCAGCTCCCAGAATCATATGAATGATTCTATTCTGGGTCCCCTGGAGATGAAGTTAGAAATAATTTTTACACCAGTCCACAGGGCAACAGCCAAGGACCCAGCTTCACAATTCTAAACTCACTGGACTGAAGGCAACTTGGCATTCCAAAGCGAGACAATAAGAACCAGCTGAAGTTCTCCCATCCCCAACAATAACTCCCAGCATCCTAACACACTGTACAAGAAAAAGAGAAGCTAAGTAAGGGAGCTGTAAACACTGTGTAAGCCAAACTTAACCCAGGCCCTTAGCTTGAAGACTGGTGACGTGGAAGGGAGATTTAGCAAAGGAGAAGAGATATAGCTATAGAGAGGTCCTTATGGTCCAAAGCTTGCAGTTATGAGGCACATTCTAGAACAGACACTTAAAATGTATCTTCCAATGTACCAATTTCTCCAGAAAACACCATCTCACACACACACCCCTCCCATGCCCAGAGTACTCTCTCTTCACCTCTGCCTCTAAGATACCTAAGCTGTCTTTAAGATTCAGCTAAGGGGGGGCAGCTGGGTAGCTCAGTGGAGTGAGAGTCAGGCCTAGAGACAGGAGGTCCTAGGTTCAAACCCAGCCTCAGCCACTTCCCAGCTGTGTGACCCTGGGCAAGTCACTTGACCCCCCTTGCCCACCCTTACCAATCTTCCACCTATGAGACAATATACCGAAGTACAAGGGTTTAAAAAAAAAAAAAAAAGATTAAGATTCAGCTAAGGTGCCACTTCCTCTGTGAAGCCATTCCTGGTGTACTTAGTGTAATTTTGAGGAAGGAGAAAGGGCTATCCTGCATTTACTTACTTGCTTACATGTTGTTTCACAAAGTAGACTGTAAGCTCCTTGAGGACAGAAACAGTTTTTCATTTCTGTCTTTGTATTCCCAGTGCTTTGCATCTTAGTGCTTACTGAACTGAAAATGGATCTAAAACTACCAATCCATCCTATCCTTAAATATTCTAGATCCAGTTTGGGTTCCAAAGAAAACCAAAGTAATCCAAATTGTCTTCCTAATTGCTCACTTGCTTTGAATGGTGACTGACTTCATTGACAACACTGAAGGTCTCATGTCTCCTGCCACATCAATTTGGCCACAATCAAATTAGGAGTGTGACTCCTCCTGGGTAAGATTGAGTGATGGATTACTACTACTGAAAGGAGTAGTGCAAGGGCCAGACTATGGCCTTGATCTCCAAGTCCCAGGGGACAAAAGGAAGACATATTCATGAAATTAGACTTACAGCAAAGCCTTATCTTCTCACCTCAAAAGCCAGCTACAAAAAGAAGGGGGAAGTCTCATGGGGTTGAGACACATGGAATTGAGGTCTCACAGGCCAACAACCTCAAGAAGCCAGGAAGAAGGGTTAGGCCAAGTCTTACTAGAAATGGGAAAACCAGCTTGAGCATCTTCATAAAATGTCAGAATACTGAAGCTGAAGGAGAAGAAAATGCCCCAGATGACAGTACAGGACAGCTTCAATCACAGCCAGACTCCAGGGGGTAAACAGAAACAGGAGAGAACAAGTGGAGGTGGGGGAGGGGGGGAGGAGGAGGGGGAGGGGGAAGGCAGGCATCCCCAGAGAATAACAGTGATAGGGGAAATAAGCAAAGGCAACTACCATTGCACTTATGTCATCAAGAAAGTAGTGAGATTTTAAAAAGCCTTTGCCCCCACCCCTCATCAGGGCCCTGGAATTCCAACAAGGGTTAAAGGTCAGTTTGCTTCAAGAACTCAGTCAAGAGAATCAGCCAAGAAGAGGCTTCTCAGTAAGGGGACAGATGATCTCTCTGCTCCACCCACAAAGTCCTTCATCCCAAATTATGCTTTCTTTGGGGACCAGGCACTAGAATATCAAGCCCAGAACAAGTCCAGAGAATTTAGGAGCACATCCTGTTGTTTTAGCTCCCCCACTGCCAAAGCTGCAGGACACTTAAGAGTAACAATGGAAGAGGGGAGTTGGGCTAGGGACAAAAAAGTGGCTTTGGGGGACAGGAAAATTTAGTCCTTTGGGGATGGAGCAGATGGGAGCCTCTGGCCAACATGGTAACTCAGCAAGGCCAAGCCTGGCTAATTGTCCCCCTAGAGGCCAACGCCCTGGGCCTGGGTAAGAACACTTTTCCATTGCTGTCCAGGGAACTCCCTCCTCCTACCACATCCTTCCATGCCTAAGGCACAAACTAAGAAGCTAGAATGAGAGGTCTTTCTTAGATTCTAGCAACTGAAAAAGTTGGGGCCAGAAAAGGACCAAAATAGGCAACTCTGGAAATCCAAGGAGATAAAAGTTCTTCCAAAAGCAACTATGCTGACAAGTCTCATATTACACAAACCCAATCCTAGTAGCCTTGCCTTGTCTTTGCTACTCAGAGCCTCCATGTTCTGAATAGTAGTCCTAACAAGGATGCAGGAAGGACAAGACCAAAAATACCAAGTATTTGAAAGTGCAGAGCAGCCTCTAGTGCATGTTCAGTAGGCAAATCCAGGCAGCAGTGGGGTGAGGGAAGGGATGAGGGGAATATGGGAAGTAGGTGAAGAGGACATTAGGTCTGACTACCCCCGAACACACACACACACACACACACACACACACACACACACACACACAACCACACAAGAGATCAGGTTGGACAGGGAAAGATGACCCTATTCTTCTCCTGACAGGGGAGAGAAGAGAGCTAGGCTGCAGCCGGAAGGAGCCAGCATAGCTCCTTCGAATGACGCCTCTTAGATTAGAGAGGTATGTGGGTTGGAACCTAAACACAGGATGTGAAGTTCAGAGGAAGGGGAGGGGGGAGGGGTGAAAGGAAGGAGGAGAGAGGGCTAGGCCTGGTCAGCTCCAGCTCCATTAACTCTTTCAGGTACTTGGATTAAGCGGGAATACCTAAAATACTGATAGAATTTTTGGTGTTGCAAACACATCATCCCACCCATAACCCTTTATATGGGACTCTGAAAAGACAGAAAAGCAGAAAGATCATTGCTTTCCAGAAACAGAACAAGATGTTCAAGAGTCAAGAGAGACCATCTCCATACAGACAGCTGAGGGATACAATGAAGCCAATCCCCAGGACCAGTTTGAGACATGAAAAGGGGCCCTCAAGGATCCATGTTCTTTAATTCTCTGGGCAGGGAGCCTAAGGCCCAATTCCACTCTCTCTAGTCATGAAGAGCAATCCCACTGGTTCTAAACCTTTTCAAGCATGGCAAATAGTTTCAGGACTGGTTTGAAGAAGTAGGAAGAGTTAGGCTTCTAAATTCTCATTAGCTAAAGGGCAGAGGAAACCTCCCCTGCAGAGGGCACTAATGAAAACTGGGCAAAGAGAAGCAATTCAGTACTTATGGGGAGGAAAGCACCTCTAAGTCTAATGAGCTCTCAGAGAATTTCCTATGAAATAAATGGGGGGGGTGTTCTTATTTTATGAAGTGGGGAACCCAAGCAGAAGAGGTTAAGAGAATTTGTTAAAAGTAGGCCCTAAGAAACCAGAACTTCTGACTCCTAGTTTAGGGTTCTACCTATTAAGAGTCCTAATTTCACCCATAAAAGATATAGAGATGATTCTTTCCAGGTACTGAATTGTATCAAGAATAGGAAAAGTGGGCAGAGGGGATAGTAGGCAGTCAATTAGCTCTCCCAGGAAAACTTACCTCAGCTTTATACATGCGGATAAGGCCCTGGTTCACTTTGGACCAGGAAGGTACAGCACTGATGTTCCACAGCTGGTTGGAGTGCTCAGCAAAGGGGCCGGTCTTCATCTGGAAGGGACAATGGAAGAGTTCAGGGAGGGTAGGGAATGGGGAGGAGGGGGTATACCAAGCCAGCAGGGAAGTTTATCCATAGCCACAGTGACTCAGAGTCACACTGATTTCAAACAAACATTCAGGGTGACCCTGGTCCTGGTTCTATACTTATACATGCTTATCCTCTTTCTGTCTTTATACAAGAATTCCTTGCCTTCCCTTGACAACCACCTTTCTGGCCCATATACCTATCTGATGGAAATGGCCTCCCCCCACTACCACCAAAGCAACAGACACAGAAAGATAAAATTCCCATTCTAACAGTTGGTACAGCTTCCATCCATTCCCCTAGTGCAACACTGCTGAGCTTTCCAATACTATGACTCATTCCCACTCAGATAAACAACTCCCCCCAATACACACAGCAGTACAAAGGGTAGCCTCCTTCTGATAGAAGCTCTCAGCTTATACCTGCCACAGAGCCCAGAGTAGGAATAGGAAAGAGAGGCTGGGGGAGGAGGGAGGGAGGGAGAGAGAAGAAGGAGGGGACAGAGGGTTCTGTCTTTGAATGGGTGAGGTGAGGAAGAAACTAAAACAGGTATTACACTGCATTCCATGTGGCAGAAAGGCCTTTGGAGTAGAGTTGAGAAGACCTTTTTCAAAAAACAGCTCAAATATTCTCTGCCAGTCACAACCAGAGAGGTAGAAAGAACCCTGGCAGTACAAACAGCAGGCACAATCACAAGGACCACTCTGCTCCTTGGCCCCTTCTCCTTGGAGAGTGGTTCAGACCCTCAGGGAGAGAAAAAAATTCGGTAGTCTGCTTTGCTGAGCAAAGTTCCCATGACATCAGAAACCACAACCCAGAAGCCAAGAGGCTTTTATTTCCCTGAGTAGATCTTTCTATGATCATGAGGCAAACACATTTTTATTTATTAACTGAACTGTTAGTAATCTCTACCCTTATACACATCTAGACACTTCCATCTCATGGAGAGGTTGGGGATACCAGAGCTACCTAGTACCTAGCACATATACCAGAGAAACAGGACTCAGAGAAGAGCTCAGCATGTCAGAGGAAGAGTGTGCCAGGTCTATTATAGCAATAGCCTTAGGCTAGTGAATTATCATCAACCCTGTTCCCCAGGATGAAAGAAAGGCTCTAAAGCTACTACTAACTGTTGGGGTTAAGTTCCTTTTTAGGCATGGAAAATAAAACAAGTCCTTCAGATTCTCTCTTCTTCTCATTCATATGACCCTGACCCCAGGCCTCAATGTAAGGGGATCATCTATTTGTTCCTTTTGACTAAAATATAAAGATTTTGCATTTTACTAGTGATGGTATATTTTATGGACACCAAAGCAGAAAAAGGATGAAAGAACTCAAGATATTATTCACTCAATTAAGCAACAATATGTTTAAGAAGAACAGGACTATCCATTCAGTCCTATCCCTCTTAGACATATTGTTGCTTAAGGTACTGGCTGATCATACCCTAAAGCCCCATCATCTCTCCCATTAAAATGACTTATGTAAAACTAAAAAATAAAAAAATAAAAATAAAAGACGACACAAAAAAATGACTTATGGATGACTTAATATTTCAATCAAGAGGGGCAACTGGGTAGCTCAGTGGATTGAGAGTCAGGCCTAGAGACGGGAGGTCCTAGGTTCAAATCCGGCCTCAGACACTTCCCAGCTGTGTGACCCTGGGCAAGTCACTTGACCCCCATTGCCTACCCTTACTACTCTTCCACCTATAAGTCAATACACAGAAGTTAAGGGCCTAAAACAAATAAATAAATAAATAAATAAATAAATAAATAAATAAATAAATGAATAAGTAAATAAGTAAATAAATAAGTAAATGAATGAATAAATAGATAAAAAATATTTCAATCAAGAAAAGCAGCTTCCTACCAGTGAAACCTTTCACATCCAGTGGGACAGGCACAAAACATTAGGACCTCAAAGATGCTAGAGATAAAAGTTCAATGACTATGACTGCTAATCACTGCACTCACTAGGAAGCAGCCCTCCAATTCCAGAACATTCAACTCTTCAACTCCAAGGGAAGCACAGGAGGCAATACCAAAACAAAGGCCCTGCTTCCACCTGTGGCTTTATTTGTGCTGCTTTCCCTAGCCTAGAATATCCTTTCTACTCTTTTCTATCAGTCCAAATTGTATTCAACCTTCAAGGTCCACCTTACATTCCATAAGCTCCATGGAGTGTTCCTCCTCCCCTTTTTGTGTCTTGTAGCATTTATTATCTCTAGTATTTGTTTTGGCAATCATATAATGCCTTGGATTGATTGTTAATTGATTTATACATGTCATCCCCTCAACTTGCCTTGGAAAGGGAGGGGAGCAACAAGGTCATGTTATTGTTTTGAATTGATGATGACGATGATAACTAGCATTTGTACATCACTTCAAGGATTTCAAAGTGCTTCATAAATATGATTCAACAGGAGTTAAATAATTTGCCCGGACATATACCTAATCCGGAGGGCCAAACTTGAACTCGGGTCTTCTGGACTCTAAATCCAGTGCTTAATCCACAGGGCCACCTAGTTAACCCACAGTGGTGAGTACAAGCAGTGTTCCTAAGAAAGAGGTTAATAGTTTAAATACTTGTTGAAACTAGTTGAATGGGGAAATACTTTGGAACCCAATGAATTTGTTCTGTGTAGCAAGTTAAATTCCATATACCATGGGCTTCTGGGAACCAACCCAGTGAAAGTATATACTCCCAAATGAAAGTGGTGCGGTTAGAAATTAAAGCTCTGCAACTAATTCTGTAGTGCCTCTCTCACAACCTAGGACACTCTATCCTAGTGAAATATTCCCATGAAGGCCTCTTTGGTCTGCTGGGATAGGATTTGGTTATGTTCTCATTGAATCAAAATCCCCTCTCCACAAAGGCTGAAAAGGAAATAGAGAACAAGAATAGTACCAAAGAACAGTATGGTGGGAACTGGCCTATTTCTAAGGGGGTTTGGCCATTGCTGGGTCACTGCAAGGAGAGTTATAATTATTTGGGAAAGCAGAGGGGAAGAGAAAAGAAGGAAAAGGGGTGAGAAGAAAAAAATTAGCTCATTCTAGCCACAAAGGGAGAAGAGAGAGAGCGCACTAGAGCAAGCAAGCAAGCTGCAGTCCCGCAGTGACCCCAGGGGAATCGAGTGAGTCAGAGCAGCCATATTGAGCAGGAAATTACTCACAGACGCTGCGTTCCTGCCTCTCTGCTCCCAAGAGAATCAGCCTTTTGTAAATGGTTCCTCTGTCAGTAACTGGGGGGGAGGGGAAGGGGGGGG
>NC_058131.1:283580584-283718242 GCF_016433145.1 Gracilinanus agilis
AAATAAATAAATAAATAAATAAATAAATAAATAAATAAATAAATAAATAAGTAAATGAATGAATAAATAGATAAAAAATATTTCAATCAAGAAAAGCAGCTTCCTACCAGTGAAACCTTTCACATCCAGTGGGACAGGCACAAAACATTAGGACCTCAAAGATGCTAGAGATAAAAGTTCAATGACTATGACTGCTAATCACTGCACTCACTAGGAAGCAGCCCTCCAATTCCAGAACATTCAACTCTTCAACTCCAAGGGAAGCACAGGAGGCAATACCAAAACAAAGGCCCTGCTTCCACCTGTGGCTTTATTTGTGCTGCTTTCCCTAGCCTAGAATATCCTTTCTACTCTTTTCTATCAGTCCAAATTGTATTCAACCTTCAAGGTCCACCTTACATTCCATAAGCTCCATGGAGTGTTCCTCCTCCCCTTTTTGTGTCTTGTAGCATTTATTATCTCTAGTATTTGTTTTGGCAATCATATAATGCCTTGGATTGATTGTTAATTGATTTATACATGTCATCCCCTCAACTTGCCTTGGAAAGGGAGGGGAGCAACAAGGTCATGTTATTGTTTTGAATTGATGATGACGATGATAACTAGCATTTGTACATCACTTCAAGGATTTCAAAGTGCTTCATAAATATGATTCAACAGGAGTTAAATAATTTGCCCGGACATATACCTAATCCGGAGGGCCAAACTTGAACTCGGGTCTTCTGGACTCTAAATCCAGTGCTTAATCCACAGGGCCACCTAGTTAACCCACAGTGGTGAGTACAAGCAGTGTTCCTAAGAAAGAGGTTAATAGTTTAAATACTTGTTGAAACTAGTTGAATGGGGAAATACTTTGGAACCCAATGAATTTGTTCTGTGTAGCAAGTTAAATTCCATATACCATGGGCTTCTGGGAACCAACCCAGTGAAAGTATATACTCCCAAATGAAAGTGGTGCGGTTAGAAATTAAAGCTCTGCAACTAATTCTGTAGTGCCTCTCTCACAACCTAGGACACTCTATCCTAGTGAAATATTCCCATGAAGGCCTCTTTGGTCTGCTGGGATAGGATTTGGTTATGTTCTCATTGAATCAAAATCCCCTCTCCACAAAGGCTGAAAAGGAAATAGAGAACAAGAATAGTACCAAAGAACAGTATGGTGGGAACTGGCCTATTTCTAAGGGGGTTTGGCCATTGCTGGGTCACTGCAAGGAGAGTTATAATTATTTGGGAAAGCAGAGGGGAAGAGAAAAGAAGGAAAAGGGGTGAGAAGAAAAAAATTAGCTCATTCTAGCCACAAAGGGAGAAGAGAGAGAGCGCACTAGAGCAAGCAAGCAAGCTGCAGTCCCGCAGTGACCCCAGGGGAATCGAGTGAGTCAGAGCAGCCATATTGAGCAGGAAATTACTCACAGACGCTGCGTTCCTGCCTCTCTGCTCCCAAGAGAATCAGCCTTTTGTAAATGGTTCCTCTGTCAGTAACTGGGGGGGAGGGGAAGGGGGGGGGACTGAGGTAGGGGGAGGGGAAGAGGGAGGGAAGGCTCTGTGCAGTGCCTTCCTGTCAGCTCCTTCCCTTCCAGCTGAAATCTGATCCCTCCCTTCCCAAAACTCCAAATTTAGAAGCCAGATTGAAACTGAAATTCTTTTCCTGACTGCCCTGGGCTCTTAAAGGCACCAGGACTACATTTCCCAGGGCAACAGGCTTCCTAGAGCTTAGTCTCCAACATCTAGGAGACACAGGTTCACCAAAGAATTGAGATTTCTCCTCTAAGAGCACTCAGGGTATAAGATTCTCTCTCTAGGGGGATTCTGGAGGGAAGTCCATTTCTAACTAATTCTCTAAGGGTTTTTTGCTTGTGAGTGTGTTTTTTAACCCCACCAAGTTATATGAATTCAAAATACTGGACTTATCCAAATGCCTCAAGCTCTTGACTAAGACCTGGATTCATCTCCAGGTGTAATATTGAAGCCTCTCAGCCTTCGCACTAAATTGCTCTTCCTCCTCAGGTATTATATGTGTTCCTTTTTTATTGCAGTGAATAAGATTTGGTCATTCAACATTTATACAATAGTGCAGAGCTAATGGGGGAAGTGGAGCCGGTAGAGCTATAAGGAGAAGGGAGGCAGCAAATGTATAAATTAGAGTACCAAAGGGAAACTACCAGGAATACAACACTGCAGGTCACATTCATATATTTCTGTGCAACTGTGGAAATCAAAATTCATCTTTACCAGCATTAGGCACTTGCTTAGTAACCCCTAATGTTCAACTATTAATATTGTTTTGTAGTAGGCAATAAGAAGACTAAGGCAAAAAAAAAAAAAAAAAAGTAGAGAAAGAGAGCTAGAAAGAGGCATAAATTAAGGAGAAACTTTTAACCCTCCCCTCTCCTTTTATACATCAACTCCCACCCTTTTCCATTTCACCAGATCCTAAGTGTTCAATATGCCTTCATTGCCACCTAGTGGCTGCCAAAGCTTCCTTTTTGTTGCAGGAACTGGACAACTCAAATTTCAGGAAAAGCTACTAAGAGTATCAGAAATATGAACACTACACAAATCTCAATGTATGCCATGAGACTAACCCCAGTTTTATCTAGATCCAGAAAAAGCTAAACAGGGAGTTACCAGGGAGAGCTAAAACATCTACTAAACCGCTTAAGTTATTGTTGTTGTTCAGCCATTTTAATCATGTTGGAACTTTAGTGATCCTATTTAGGGTTTTCTTGGCAAAAGCAATGAAGTGGTTTGCCAATTTCTTTTCCAACTAAACTAATTTTATAAATGAGGAAACTGAGGCAAATGAGGTTAAGTGACTTGCTCAGGGTAACATGGCCAGTAAGAGTCTCGGTCCAGATTTGACCTCAGGACTCTAGGCCTGGCACTTTATCCACTGTACCACTTAGCTATGCCAGTTAAGTTTTACTCACCAAAGAGAAAAATCTTTCTACATGACAAAACTGAATTCTCCTACCCTAGCTCTTCTCATTTTCGATTTTCTAATTTTACAGACATTCTCATTCTATGTTAAATGCAAGCAAAAACACATGACAGTCTCTTAAAGCAGCAAGCCAGAAGGTTCCTAAGTCCTCTCATATGTGTCTCTCCATCCTCAAAGACCTTGGTCCCATTACAATGCTGAAAGAAGATCTCTAGGAATGAAGAATTGGCCAAACAGCTGCCAACTACAAATTCTACTTGCTGGTTTGGGGAAAAAAAAGTTTCTTCTTTAGCCTTCGATTTCTGAAGAGGCTAGAATTTAATGACTACCAGAGAGCAACTTTTTGTTACAGATCAATCAATGTCCCTTGCTAAAAAGCTGAGACAATGTGTACAATTCTGTCAATGTAGCAAGAACATGGGCCCAAAGCTAGAAGGCATTTATTAGAGTACCCAGGGCTTCTAGGAATACATGTGTATAAGCAGTTCATATGTCTTGGTGCAGCCTGCCTTTGCCTTTTTATTTATTTTTTTTTTGAAGAGGAGAAAGATTCAAAACTAATAGTAACAGCATAAAAAATTGTGGACTTAAAATGAGAATGGAAATTCCTAGAAGAAAGGGCCCTCACTAAGTATATATTTTGTTAAATACTCAATATAAAGTCATTGCATGATAACTGAAGGGGAAGCTGGAAATGGATCTCTTGCTTTCTTTCTCCATAAAATACTTTCATTTACTATTTCTTTCCAGATACCATGGGTCCCCAGATCAGATATATCTCTCCTCATTTCTGAAAGGGTCACGTTTCACAAGAAGGAACAGCAGGCATAGGGACTCTAAAACGGGATTACGCCATCTATATACATTCTCTCTACCCCCAAAAGGAAAACCACAATCCTCCTCACCTCAGTAATAAATAGGATGCACTCCAGGAACATGTAGTCCTTGTGATTCTCATTCACTGCCTTCTCATCCACAAAGTGCCTAGGCTCCAGGTATGGGTGTTCTAAGAAAGGTAGAAAACCTCATAGTGAAGAAACTGGTCCTTGAAACTACATTCTCCTTCTCAGTTCCAGTCATACACTGTACCTACTTCTACAATCCAACTCCAGCTATGAACAATAGTAATTATAATCATAGCTAGCTTTTATATAGTGCTTTAAGGTTTGCAAAGTGTTTTATGCATATTATCTCATTTTATCCTCATGACAGCCCTGGAAAGTAGATGCTATTATTATTCCCATTTTTACAGATGAGGAAACTGAGGCAGAGGTTAAGTGACTTGCTCAGAGTCACATGGCTAATAAGAATTTGAGGCTGGATTTGAACTCAGGTCTTTCTGACTCCAAGTCCAGTGCTCTAATACACTTTATCATCTACCTGCCTATTGAGACAAATGGAGTGGTCAAGTGGCTGGTCTAGACACATAATTTGCAGTTGATTCACTCCAAGAAAAACAGAAAATAAAGCAACCCTGCCCCTTTCTTCAAATTCTTGGGTCAAGATCAGATGACTGAGAAGTTGGGAGCCAAAGTATGCCTACCCTTGGGTTTGACATGGATCTAACAAGCTAGCTTGTACTAAGTGGAAAAGGAGTCCTGTTTGTTTATGGGGTTAGGGGAAGGGGAAACAACTTATTTTTCTGATGGGTTTTACATAGTGACATTAGATCTTATTGGTCACTAAGCCAAGAGTATCCCTCATTTTAAATATAAAAACATCACAGCTGCTACTGGGAGATGGGGTCTGAATTTCACATCAACCCATTAAGCACTAGGCAAGAAGCTTTTCTACTCCAGTCCTTGTCACTTTTCATTATCTCTGCAGCACTCTACCTCCTCCTCCCACAGCATCAGCACACTGGCTCACAGCAGAAGGTCAACAACAAACAGCCTCAGTCAATAGCTGGTTTAATGCCCTGGTTCACAAGCTGTCACTAGCTGCCAGATGCTGGGCTCTGGACAGGAGGTAAAAGGGGAAAAAAGAAAGGAGGGAGAATACAGGAAGATAGAAGGACACCCTGAGACAGAGGGAAGAAGCATCTTCTTTGGTACCTATAAGCTGAGAACTGCCCCAGATGAAGGGCAAAAACTGGAAGTCATCTAGACCCCATACTCCTTGGCTTCCAGCTGGCTCCATCCTGTAGGTTTTCTGAAGTTTCCTCATAACCTCAAGGTACCTGAGGTAGGGAAGACAGGAAAAAAGTACAAAACAGATTCTCAACCCTTCTATACCAGAGAACAAAGACATGGTGAAAGTGATAGTTTAGGAGAAGTAGTTCCTATTTTGATTTTTAAAGTCTGTCTTCATATAAATTCATGATATTGGAAAGGAGCCTGTACCTCAGGTCAGGAAGCCTAAGCCTTAATCCTGGCTCTGCCACTGACTTCCTATATGACCTTGGGCAAGTCAAACTCTCTGAATCTCAGTTCCCTCATCTATAGAATGAAAAGGTTAAACCAGTCTCTAGAGATCCGTCCTGGCTCAAAATACCATATTACCTTGCCATCTTCAAAGCTGATAATTTTATTCCCTACTCCCATTCCCTCAAAATATTACATACTCATCAGCTTCATCAATCTTTGGTGTTTCTGAGAAGTGCCTTACCTTCTAAACTGGAGAGAATGCCATTCTCAAACTGCTCAGCACTGTGAATACTTCCCAGTGGGCCAGAGAATCTATGACATTAACATTTGGAATAAAACAACTGAGGCCCACGGTTCAAGCTTGCTAAAATACTGCAAACTCTAGGTGGCAAGAGATCATTGGCAAAGAATTCTTTCAGCCTTTCTTTGACATCTGTTCACCTGAGAGATAACTAAACTATATCAGCAGAATGAAATTTGGAGAAAAGAGAAAACTAGAAAAGCAATCTAGAAAAAGTATGGAGAGTGTGAGAAAGAAGAATAACACAGTAATCAGACTGCTTTGTTGAGCTCCCTAGCTTTTTATTTCTGAGTTCCACCATGACAATAGCAAGGAAATAAACTCCACTCCCACCAGGCCCAGGCCCTCCTTTCCCTTACCGGTTAAATACTTTGAAAACAATGGCTATTTGGTCATCTACCCGGAGGACCCCAATCTTGCAGAGACAGCAAAGGAAGGCAGCAAAGGCTGCTTCATGACCTGGAAGAGAAAAAAAAAAACATAGGCTGAAAGAGACCACAGATTCCATGGAAGAGAAAAGGGATTTCTTCTTGCTCTCCTAGACTGTCCCCAAAAACTTAAGAAACCGTAATCTTTCTCTAAAAAGCATATACTGAGTTATAAATGAGAGCTCATATAGACTTCTCTACAAAATGGATTAAGATTTTTCTAGGTCTTCCAGTATTATAAATTTATTCCTTTGTTTTGAAACTCTTACCTTATGTCTTAAGAGATGGTCAGGGCTAGGCAATTTGGGTTAAGTGACCTGCCCAGGGTCAGAGAGCTAGGAAGTATCTGAGGCCTCATTTGAACTCAGGTGCTCCCAACTCCAGGTCTGGCTCTTATTCTACTGAGCCATCTAGGTGCCCCTGTAAACCTATTCCTAAATGTGCTTTTTAAGATAGAAGTATATATTATCTGAAATTTATAAATTATACTGGATCAAATATTTTAAGGACATCATCCTCCCCACTCCCCACCATATTAGGTTGGGCTGACCAGATCAAAATCAACTACTAATTGCTAGGACTTTACCTATATGGGTTCAATCCCAATCACTATATTAAGGTTCCTTCTTATTACTGATATCTCTGCACACACACCAAGATTTTCCACTTTGTTTTTTAGGCAGTTGGGTAGTACAATGGATAAAACACTGAGCCTGGAGTCAAGAAGACCTATGTTCAAATGCAGCCTTAGACACTTACTGGCTGTGTGACTCTGGACAAACCATTATCTGTTAGCCTCGCTATAGCACCTACTTTCCCAGAGACACTATGAGGATCAAATGAAAGTATTTAGCATGATGCCTGGCACAGAGTAGGCCTTATATAAATTATTATTAGTAGTAGTAGAATATTATATAAGCTGTTATTATTAGTGGAATAAAGGATTTTTAGGATCTAACATATTTTAAGTCCTCAATAAATATCATAATTCAGAAGCATTGGATTCAAACTAGTCAAGTCTCAACCAGCCAGCTACTAACCACAGCAATAATCAAAAACCAAAGTCTTAAAATGAACTGCCATCTTGTTTACCTGGAGTCTTTCATTTTTGGTCTTAGTCAAATCCTCCCAAATGTACAACTCAAAGCAAATACTAAGTATCACCCCAACCCCAATCTGAGGAACAAGCCAAGACAAAATGTACTCAGGAGCCCAAGGCCTTACTTGGATTTTCTCAGGTTCTTGCTTTAAAAACCTAGGTACCAGTCAAAGCTAGAGGCCTGAGCTACCACAAGGAGCTTCAGGATGGAGGAGAAAGACAAGTCCATTTCTTCCAAGTCTCCCCAGGTACATGGGCACCTGGTATGAAAAAACTTTTTTTTTTTTATATATTTTTTTTTAATTTTATACCCTTAACTTCTGTGTATTGTCTCATAGGTGGAAGAGTGGTAAGGGTGGGCAATGGGGGTCAAGTGACTTGCCCAGGGTCACACAGCTGGGAAGTGTCTGAGGCCGGATTTGAACCTATTTTTTTTTTTAAGGTGACCAAACACACCTTCTTCATGTCAAAATCAGCCTGGAAGCCCCAAAAGGAACCCAATGATGTCAGTCAAGAAGACAGTAGACCTCAGGGGAAGCATTTGTCAAAATGCAAAGATACCCAGAGCAAGCCCCAAGAACAGACCAGCCCTTTAAGATGCTCTGCAGAGCTCTCCAGGATGCTGCCTGAAGATGCTGAGGAGAAGAAACACAAGCAGCACACAGTAAGAGTAATAGATCCATCTTGAAGGATGAACAGAAAAACAAAGTAACTATTCAGGGACTCATATTTTGGGCAACACTTCCCCCTGGTGGACCGAACTAACACCACATCAGCTATGTGTTATATTAAGACCCAAAACACTGTTCCTCTCCAAAGCTTTTGATTTCTGGAATATAACAAACTTAAGGAATGCTGCACTTCACAGACATAAGCTGGGACCCCAGTTTATCTGAGATGGCAGTGATGCAGCCAAGAACAGGGTAAAAAAGCAACCCTAGGAAGGGCAAAGATGAAGCCAAATAATCACTACCTCCCACCATCCAAGGCCCTTAAGATTACAAGTCCCAGGCAAGAGTAAATTACCTGTGCCATAATCAATTCGGGTAGAGTTTCCCACTGATTCCTTTAGGTAAAGGGCCACCTCAGGTACAGCAGCTGCCAAATGGCTAGGGATCACTGTAGCCACTAGGTTTTCTGCTTCCTGATAAAACAAGATAAAGAGAATTAGTACCAGATTGCTTAGCATTCAGAATGAGCAGCAGCTGAGAAACATGAAAGTAAAAAAAGTCGAGAGGGTAAAGAGGAAAAAAGCATCCACCATTAATCCCACCTGCCTCCCAAGTAGGAAGCTAGCCTCTACACCTCAGCCTCATACTTCCTAGCCTGGCCATTATAAATGACAGCCTCTCCTGAGTCCAAAGGAGAGAAGCTGTGGAAACAGCATAGAAAAGGAATCCTCAGTGATGTATTAAGAACTGACTCAGTTAGGTCAACACATGACCTAAAACAGTAGACAAAAGGACAAGTGGAAAAGGAACTTCTGTCCTTTCTTAGGGGAAGGTAAGAAATCTGCTATAAGGCCTCTACTCCCTTACTCCAGAGGGTAAAAGATCCTACTTTCTGATTAAAGTGCAAACTTCTTTGCCTAGTTTTCAAGGCTCTATAAAATCCGGTAGCACTCAACCTTTCCAGTCCTCTTATACTTTCATGCCTTATATGTCCCACCCAAAATGAACTTACTCTACTCCTAAATACACTAAATACTCCCAAAACTTCTATATTTTTACTCATGTAATACCCCTAAGCCTAAAATGCCTTTCTTTCAATTGGCAAATATTCAGCATATGGGAAGTACTTAATACTTTTTTTGATATGTAGGAAGAATTTGAGGCCACCAAAAAGCACATTCTATTTCTGAAAATTAAAAATTTTCATTATGATTACCTATAGAGAGCCAGCTCTATAAACCAGGGATTTTCTGAGTGGCCTAAGGTGGATGTCGGATGATAAAGAACAAAACAGACTGAGAACAACAGCTGGTTAGCTCATAGTCACTCCAAGTACCATGGAGTCACAAGTTTATTATATATGAAATTAAAGCTCCCTTTCACCCAAAAGCACAGAGAAAGTTTTACAGCTGCGCAGAAATTGCCATTACAACTTAGACAATACAAAGAAGCTTCAGTAGCTTCAAGGTGAAGATAAAATACAAGGTTGGATTGTAGCCACCTCATTATCAGTAAGCTAAGTCTGGGAATACTTTTCTCAGGGGCGGAAGGCCCCTGCTGGAGGAGGTTTTTTGACCTTGGCTGTCTGAAACAGCTTTTGAGACCAAGCGGTTGCATTTCTGACCAAGGGAAAGAATGTTAACCTCTTGACTGCTAGCTTGCTAAGAACTTAAAGCTTTCCAATAAGACTATAATGTTTTTCCAATAAGAAAAGGTGTGGATCAGAAAAGGAGTCAAAAGAGGAATCTCAGATTTTTATCTTAGATAGCCCACCCTGTCTTGCTCTAACTTGTAGAGCAGAAGGGTTAACACACGGTTCTGCCTGACTGCGTTGACCTTTTGATGGGGTCCAGATAAAAATATCTATTTGAGACTCTGTTTCTCTTATTGGCCTCCCACAATTACCCTAGTTTAAGGCTTTACCCAATATCTAGGAATACCCTTTTTCACCCTTGACAATTCCCAGAACACTTTGCTTGCTGACAGGTCTCAGTACTAGTTTATGTCAACCACTCCTGTTTAGCCTGGTACATATGAAATGCTTACCTGGTCAAGTTTAGCATACCAAGTCCTGAAGGCTTTGTTCCCAAATCTGGAGGGCTGATCCATAGGAGGGGTCTCATCAATCCATCTGTCTAATGTATTGAGGAGTGCAACAAGCTTATTAATTGGCTGTATGAGGCAAGACAGAAAGAATGGAATACAATAAGCAATAGAATTAGCTGTGAAGGAATCACTAAAGAAAAAAAAACTCATAATCCTGATGGATTCACAGGGGAATTCTATCAAACTTTTAAAAAGCAATTAGTACCAATACTACAAATTATTCTCAAAAATTAAAAAAGAAATCACCCTACCAGATTCTTTTTATCAGACAAATATAATCCTAATACTTTAATCAGATAATATAATGTAACTGTGAAGGGCAGCATTCATGAAGTTTGCTATATTCCAGAAATGAAAAACTTTGAAAAGAAGCAGTATTTTGGTTCTGAGAACAAGAGAATATAAAGAAGAATGTCTCCAAGCAAGCCCTACTAGGTCTGGGGGGCTTTGTTTTTAAAGCCTTAAGAAACAAATCAGGACTCCAGGACTCTAATCACAAATTGACTGAATTTTATTATCTTAAGAGCACAGCCTTATGCATACATGCAGGACTTTCAGTGTTGTATAACAGAACACTGAATTTAGAGTCAAAGAGCCTAGATCCAAACCTCAACTTCCCTTGTTGGGTGTCCTGTCCTCAAAGGAAAATGTGAGAATATGAACTCTATTACCTCTAAGAGCCCATTCATTCATCACATCTTAAACACCTTCTACACACAGTATTCAGCATTAGATAGATGAGGAAAGGCAGCTTGGTGTTGTAGACAGGGCCTAGGACTTGGAATCAAGAAGACCTGAAGTCAAATCCCTCCTCAGAAACTTACTAAATGTGTGACCATAGGCAAATCATTTTACCTCTCTATTTTCTCCTCTGTAAAATGAGACGGTTGAGCTTTGATAGCCTCAAGCAGTCCTTCCAGTACTAAATCTAAGATCTGATGATGCATTGACATCACCTGGTAGCAAAATACTGAAAGGAAAAGTCAATACCACTAAACAAATCATGCTATATGAATAGAATGGAACAGTACTGTACCATAACAAATAACAAATAATTCTGAGAAACATGAGGGAGATTTGTATGAACCAATACAAAGTAAAATAAACAGAATTATGAAAAGATATATACAATCTGAGAAGATATATAAAATGTCTACAATAATGTAAAGGAAAACACTAACTCAATAAAACTGATTAATTATAATGTCCAGTGTTGATAATGATGACAAAGATCTCCCTACTCTTAGTAGAGATGTGAGGAACTACAGGTGCAGAATGTTTCATGAGTTATTCAGACTTAATCCCTTTATTAATTTTGCTTAATTATTTTTCTTTATTCAAAACAAGGATTCAACAAAGGTGGTTTTGAGAAGAATGTGATGTTAAATATGGGTTGATGCAGACATGATTTGGGATGTAGACTCTAAACGACCACCCTAGTACAACTATCAATAATATGGAAATAGATCTTGATGAATGACACATGAAGAAACCAGTATGGAAATGTACATCGGCTGGGGGGGGGAGGGGAAGGACCAGTGTTGGGGGGGAAAGAGTAAGAGCATGAATCATGGAAACATGGAAAAAAATTTTTTTGCTAAAAAAAATGTGATGTTAAAATGAAAGACCTCAACAAAATAATAAATATAAATATAGATAATAACTGGTTTCTATTAGAATCTACCATGCCATATTGAGTTCAAAATAATCACCAACCCTTAATTGCAACCAGAAGTCCATTTAGAAAGTAACCTCCATCTCCCTTTTTTCCTAAACTATTATAATAAAGAATAGTTATCAAGGGTCTGTAGTAAGGAGAGGACTGAAGCTCAAGAGTTTCTTCTGATCTCTACAGCAGTACCTGATTCCTTTAGCTACTGAATAAAGGAAAAACTAGAACCTGAAATTCAAGCCTCAAGACTAAATGAGAGGAGCTCCTAGGTGGCTCAGTAGATTGGAAGCCAGGCCTAGAGACAAGAGGTTCTAGGTTCAAATCTGGCCTCAGACACTTCCTAGCCATGCGACCCTGAGCAAGTCACTTAAACCCCATTGCCTAGCCCTTACTGCTTGCTCTTCTGCTTTGGAACCAATATACAGTATGGATTCTAAGGTGAAAGGTAAGGGTTTTTTGTTTGTTTTTTAAAGATTAAATAGAAGGGGGAAAAAGGTCCTTTATAGAGGCAGCAAGAGAATATTCTTCCCCTTCTACACTGGAGGGGGGGGGGACTATCTAGAGAGCAAATTCTTCACCTCAGATACTGTAAAACAGAAAGAGAGACTTTCTGATTATCCTGAGCCATTAAAAAAAGCAAAAACTTTGAGTTTTCAAGCTGAACCTACAGGGAAAGAGAGATAAGGAGACTGGTAAGAAAAGATCCATAATCATAGGGCTAGGGAAAGTCTCTATATATGGACAAACAATATTTGTACACAAATAATTCTGTCATCAAGAAAGTTGCAAAAAGCTATCAGGCCTCAATCATGAACTGAAGAAAGTGGATAGGGTTAGATGTCAGACAAAGAGAAATAGGAGTAGACTAGATGGATTAAATAATCAAGCTAAAGCTAGCTGATCAAAATATACAAAGATGTGGGCAATACCTAAACTTAGGTAGCCCCAGAGATAAAGAATGGGTTTTCAATTGGAAGGACAGAGAATCAAGGACAGAGAATTTTTAGGAAACTTGTATATATAAGCAGGAATATCCTTAGCTAAATGTGTTTCTTTAGAATCCCTGGCATGAGAGATGAGTCAACAAACAGAGTATATGCTTCAATACCATAGAACAGTGATGGGGAACCTTTTAGAGACCAAGTGCCATGTCCCACCCCATACAGGGGAAGAAGAAAACACTCCCATTGAGCTGCTGAATGGAGGGACAAGGTGAAATGAGGAATGACATCAGCCTGGGTGGAGAGGGGGAAGGGAGGGGAATATGCATTCCCATTGAGCTGCTGGGCAGGTGATGTGAAAAAAATGTCATCAGACCTGGTGGAGAAGAGGAGGGGAGAAGCTCCACCTGAGTTCTTCTGCCTTTCTAGTAATAAACTCTGCTTGTGGGGGCAATGTGCATGCCCACAGAGAGCACTCTGCATGCCATCTTTGACATATGTGCCAGAGGTTCACCATCACTGGCCTAGACTTTCTCCCTGTTGAATTTAAGAAATAATGCTTCCTGCTTTAACCTGCCTTTGCAGACAAAAGAAATGTGGAACCTCTGAAATACAGGAAATTTACCTCTATACCTCCAAAGGAAGGACTCAAAAAGTTGCTACTTGGAACTCAATATATAGAGAAGCAGGCTATTCAAAAAGGTCTGAGAATAGACTTAACTTGCCCCCATGTAATTCCCATAGCACAAAGTAGAGCAGCTATTACAAGCTGAAAAAGACCTAACAAAACCTGGATTTTCTCTAGGCCTCTGGACTTCAGAGCATAACTGAAAGGGATTAAGGAAGAGCATACAGGTGGCTGGCTAGAGATTGCTGGCTCAGCTAAACCAATGAATAATTAAAAGGCCCCCACCATCTTTTCTGTGGAAATCTCTCTGAAAGGAGCAAACTGCCTATTGTTTGGTTAGAGGCAGAGAAAATGGATCCAGCTGAAAAGCTGAATTAACACAAGTCAAGGGCCCTCCCCCCCATAAGAACAGTTCCTGCTTTCATTCTCCCAAGAGCATTTTGCCAATTTTGCTCAGTACCAAAATGCATCTACCTTTGATGGGGGCAAGTACAGAGAGATGAGGGAAGAGAAAGCAGCTGCTGAATCACTCTACTCCATAGCTCTAGGCAGGTAGTAAACCCACCCAACTGTTTGCCCTTAGTTCAAAGTGAGCTACAGTGCCTACTGTTTTTGCCAGCTATTTGGAGTTGCTCCCATACCTCTCCAGCATGAGCAAATCCCCTCTGCCTCCCTACCCCTAGAATGGTCTCAATCAAAAAGAACACTGGAGATAAAAAAAAAATGTACACAAAAGCATCTAAGGAGCATCTCAACAACAATCTAAGTTGGAAAGCAATCAAGGATTTGCTCAAGTTACAAAGCTCCCCTTTAATTAATTTCTTCCCTAGCACTGACCTTAACCCAAGTAATATTAACTCACATTTACACAGCATTTTAAAGATTTTTAAAATATTTTTTTAATTTCCAAGTACATGTAAAATCAATTTTTAACATTCATTTTTTTAAATTTTGAGTTCTAATACTCTCCTCTCTCCTCTCACTCCTTCATTGAGAAGTCAAGCAATTTGATATAGGTTATACACAATAGTCATATAAAACATATTTCTATATTAATCATGTGAAAGAAAACAAAGATCAAAAGAAAAAGGAAAATAAAAACAAAGCTAATTAAAAAGTATTCTTCAATCTGCATTCATACTCCTTTGGTTTTTTTTTTCTGTTGTTGTATAGTATTTTTCATCATAAGTCCTTCAGAATTGTCTTGGGTCATTGTATGGCTGAGAATGGCATAAGTCATTCATAGTTGATCATCACTCTGTACAATGTTCTCTTTATTCTGCTCTCTTCACTTTGCATTAGTTCATGTAAGACTTTCCAGATTTTTTTAAGTCATCTTGCCGGTCATTTCTTATAGTACAATAGTATTCCATTACAATCATATACTATAACTTGTTCAGTTATTCCCCAATAATAGGTATCCCCTAAATTTCTAATTTTTTTCCCACTACAAAAAGATGCTATAGGGGGCAGCTGGGTAGCTCAGTGGATTGAGAACCAGGCCTAGAGACGGGAGGTCCTAAGTTCAAATCTGGCCTCAGGCACTTCCCAGCTTGACCCCCATTGCCTACCCTTACCACTCTTCTGCCTTGGAGCCAATACACACTATTGACTCCAAGATGGAAGGTAAGGGTTTAAAAAAAAAGATGCTATAAATATTAATGTATGTATAAATATTTATAATATGTGCATTAACCCAATATAAATATATATAACTCAAAACAAAAAAAATATATAAAAAGGAAACCTATGTACATAGGTTTCCTTTTTTTTTTTTTTTTTTTAATCTATTTAGGACACAGACCTAGGAATTACTGGATCAAAGGGTATGAACAGCTTCATAACCCTATGGGTATAATTCCAAATTACAGAATAGTTGGATCAGTTCACAACTCCATTAACAATGCATTAGCATCCCAATTTTTCCACATCCCCTCCAAAACTGGTCATATTAGTCAATCAGATAAGAGTAAGATGGTACTTCAAAGTTGTTTTAATTTGCATTTCTCTAATCAATAATGACTTAAAGAACTTTTTCATATGACTAATAGATAGCTTTGATATCTTCTTATGAAAACTCTCCCTTCATATCCTTTGATTATTATCTACTGGGGAATAACTCTACTGGAGAATAACTATAAATATGACTCTGTTCTATTTAAATTTAAGAAATACAGTTTATTAAACTGAAAACTTTTTTCCCCCAGTTTTTATAGGATTCTGATTTTTAATCTACCCTGCTAACTGCTTCCATTTTATGGGTGAGTTCATCCCATTCACATTCACAGTTCTGATTATTTTCCTCCATCCTATTTTCCCTCCTTCTCTCTCTGTCTCGCTCTCCTTTTACCCTGTCCTCCATCAAAAACGTTTTCCTTCTGACCACCATCTCCTCCAATTTGTCCTTTCTTCTATCAGCCCTACCATCCCTTCTCTTGTCCCATTCCCCTCTTACTCCCTATTGTAACGGTAAGATAGATTTCTATACCCAGCTGAATGTGTATATTATTTCCTCTTTGAGCCAGTTCCAATGAAAGTAAGGTTGGAATGCTTTCCCTCACCTCTCCCACTTCCCCCTCTATTGTAAAAGCTCTTTCATGCCTTTTTTATGTGAGATTATTTACCTCATTCTAACTCTCCATTCCCCCTTCTCCTAATAGTCCTTTCAGTTAACTCACACTTGTGCTCTCTATGTATATTTACTCCTTCTAACTACCATAATGATGATAAAGTTCTTAGGTGTTGTAAGTATCTTCTTCCCTTGTAGGAATGTAAACAGTTTAACCTTATTGATTCACTTATGATTTCTCTTGCTTATTATCTTTCTTTGTCTCTCTTGAATCTTGTATTTGCGAGTCAGATTTTCTATTCAGGTCTGGTCTTTTCATGAGAAATGCTTGAAAGTCCACTATTTCATTGAGTATCCACTTATTCCACTCAAGAATTATACTCTATTCCAGTGATGGGCAAACTTTTTAAAAAGGCCAAAGGAAAGGAAATGCTCATCTGTCAGTCTGTTTCTAAGGCAACTCTTTCAAAGTTTCATTGTATTGTATTCTACTCATTATAATCTTCAGATTAGGAATAATGTCACAGCTCAGCCTGAGAGAACATTTCAGGGGGCCGCAACTGGCCCGGGGGCCATAGTTTGCCCATCACTGCTCTATACTATATACTATACCAGTTTTGCTGGGTAGGTGCCCCTGTTCCCCCCTAGAATATCATATTTCAAGCCTACTGAACCTTTAATGTCGAAGCTGCTAAATCTTATGCTAACCTGACTGTGGCTCTAAGATATTTGAACTGTTTCTTTCTA
The DNA here is from genome assembly GCF_016433145.1 of Gracilinanus agilis. NCBI lineage: Eukaryota > Metazoa > Chordata > Mammalia > Didelphimorphia > Didelphidae > Gracilinanus > Gracilinanus agilis. The sequence continues at coordinate 283,597,051 of NC_058131.1, forward strand.
GCTGCTTGCAGTATTTTCTCCTTGACCTGGGAGCTCTGGAACTTGGCTATAATATTCTTGGGAGTTTTCATTTTGGTATCTCTTTCAGGAAGTGATTGGTAGATTCTTCCCATTTCTATTTTACCTTCTTTTTCTAGAATACCAAAGCCATTTTCTTTGACAATTTCTTGAAAGATGATGTCTAGGCTCTCTCTTTTTAAATAAAGAGATTTATTTACAATCCAATAATTCTTAAATTATCTCTTTGATATATTTTCCAGGTCAGTTTTTTCTAGTGAATATTTCACATTTTTTTCTTATATTTTCATTCCTTTGACTTTGGTTTATTGTTTCTTAATGTCTCTTGGCTTTCACTTGTCCAATTAAAAATTTTTTTCAATTATATTAGTATCAATTTTTAACAATCTTTTTTAAAATTTTGAGTTCCAAATCCTCTCCTTTCCTTTCCTTCCCTCCCCTCCCCCTCCCTGAAATAGTAAACAATTTGATCTTGGTTATACATATATAGTCATATAAGAAGATACATCAAAAACAAAAACACACAAAAATAAAGTGAAAAATAGTATGCTTCAATCTGTATTCAGATTCCCTCAGTTTTTTCTTTGGAATTAGACAGCATTTTTCATCATGAATCCTTTAGCATTGTCTTAGATGATTGTATTGCTAAGAATGGCTAAGTTGTTCATAGCTGATCATAGTACAATATTACTGGCACTGGGTACAATGCTCTTCTGGTTCTGCTCAATTTACTTTGTATCATTTCATATAGATCTTTCCAGGTTTTTCTGAAATTGCCCTGATCATCATTTCTCATAGCACAAGAATATTCCATTACAAACATATACCACAACTTATTCAGCCATTCCCCAGTTGATGGGAAATCTCAATTTCCAATTATTTGCTACCACAAAAAAAAAAGAGCTGCAATCACTTTATGTACAAATAGTTCCTTTTCTCTTTTTTAAAAATCTCTTTGGGATATAGACCTAGTAGTAGTTTTGTGGGGTCAAAGAGTAACACAGTTTTATGTACCTTTTGCACTTGCCCAATTCTAATTTTTAAGGAATTATTTTTTTTCAGTGACCTATTTTATCTCCTTTTCCATTTGGCCAATTCTACTTTGTAAAAAGTTCTGCTCTTTAGTCAATTTTTATGCCTTTGTTACCATTTGCCCTAGTCTGTTATTTTCTTCAGTAATTTTTTATGCCTCCCTTATTGACTTTTTTTTTTTTTTTAAATTTTAAACCCTTAACTTCTGTGCATTGACTTATAGGTTGAAGATTGGTAAGGGTAGGCAATGGGGGTCAAGTGACTTGCTCAGGGTCACACAGCTGGGAAGTGTCTGAGGCCGGATTTGAACCTAGGACCTCCTGTCTCTAGGCCTGGCTCTCAATCCACTGAGCTACCCAGCTGCCCCTCCTTATTGACTTTTTTCATGATTTTCTTACATCACTCTCATTTCTTTTCCCAATTATTCCTCTACCTTTCTTATTTGATTTTTTAAAAAATCCTTACCTTCTACCTTAGAATCAATGCTAAGTAGAATTAATTCCAAGGAAGAAGAGCATTAAGAGGTAGACAATTGAGTTTAAGTGACTTGCCCAGGGTCAAACTGCTAGGAAGTATCTGAGGCCACATTTGAACACAGGACCTCCCATTTCCAGGTCTGGCTCTTTTATCCACTGAACTACCTAGTTGCCCCTCTTATTTGATTTTTCAAATCCTTTTTTAGCTCTTCCAGAAATTGGGAGTGGGGGAGAGCACTGAGACTAATTTGCATGTTTCTCTGAGGTTTATTTTGCATGTAGCTGTTTTCACACTGTTGTCTTCTTCTAAGTTTGCTTTTTGATCTTTCTTGTCATCATAATAACTTCCTATGGTCAGGTTCTTTTTTGGTTGTTGGCTCATTTTTTCCTGGCCTATTTCTTGACTTCTAACGTTATGTTAAAGTTGGGCTCTGCTTCTAGGATGGAGGGGGCACTATCACAAACTTCAAGATTTTTCATGCTGCTGTTTTCAGAGCTACTTCTAGGGGGCTCTAAGTTTTCGTTCTTCTAAGGTGGTATGATCTAAGGGAAGGTGTAGTCATTATTCTCCTGACCTGTGCTCTGGTCAATGAACACCCACAAGCACTCTTTTCTGCCCTGGAAATGTGACCAGGTCCCTGCTCCTGCTAGTGCTTCACCTCACCCTGGGCCTGTGACCTGGAATCAAGCATGGGCAATGCAACAGAGACCTATACCTAGTGCAAGAAAAGGGTCTCCTTTAATTTCTTTCTAACCAGCTGTTTTAGTCATCCCTAAGACCAGCTGTGGGCTTGCCAGGCAGGACCCATGCTAGACTATGTTCCACTTTCATCTCAGTGAGACAGAACTTTCCTGCTGACCTTCTAAGTTGTCTTTGAAATTGTTTCATCCTGTCCTTTTGTTGACTCTTTTGCTCCAGAATTTGTTTTGCAGCATTATTATAAAGTTGTTTGGGAGGGGAATTTGGATGAGCTCAGGAGTGTCCCTGACTTTACTCGGCCATCCTGGCTTTACCCCACACTTTAAGATTTATAAAACATATTCCTCATAGTTACAGTGATAGAGAGTAACATGAGTATTATTCTTCCACTTTTACAGATGAAGAAACCAAGGTTCAGAGAAGTAACCAACTAAGATTACAATGCAATTTAGTGGGAAGCCTAATTCAAACCCAGGTTTCCTGACTTCAACTCTATCTCACCACAGCACTTCCTACAAGGTCATAGCTATGTCAAAAGAAGTTTACTTGATGTGAAGCCACAACCCAAAGGCTCAAAGGGATACTGGTAGGGGATGGGAACATAACAATTCAATTCAAATACTAGTCCAACTGGCTCACTGTCAGAGCAGCTGACCTAACTCTTTGCAGGCTGACCAAGTCAAGAGACCTATACAAATCAGAAAAGACCTATACAAATCAGAAAGTCAATCAATTCACAAGAATTGAGGGCATTTTATGACATTGTGGCATTCTCTAACAAAGAGAAACTTGGATAAGTGAGAAAACTGGAACATAAGCAGGAACTAGAATTACCCAACACAGCCCAAGGCTGTCAATGAAAAACTGGTGGTGCTGAGAATTCAGCATTGGCCTAAATGTTCTAGAACCTGCTGAAGGATGTCCACTGAAGGCACAGGACCCAACCAATGGAAACTAATTAAAAGTCCCTGGGGCAAAACAGTTTACAGCATAACATCTAGGGGATCTCACATAGAAACTCTGTATCATAAATAGACAAAGCACTTCTCTATTTCAACCCCCCCTCAAATTTAAAACTGCTCTCAAAATGGCATAGAAGTTGCTTTCTCCTACCTCAGAGACTTTGTATTCACAGGTTAACTTCTTCCCCTTAACCCCTTCATTTAAGGTCAGAATGAAGCCGATGTAATCTGCATATGCCTGAAGAGAAAGAGAGAGAAAGAATCAGCTCTATCACCTGGAACCTACTATGAAGGTCTCTGAGGATTATTTCCCAGCTCTAATTATTTAGCATGCATCATACTCAGATGCTCCAAGGCTTCCAAGCCCTGAATGCAGGAAATGATACATCTAAATTCTCTCCAATCTATCCCCACCCACCTGCCAAATCCTCAATTCTAGAATATCAGCAAAGTACAGATTCCTTCAGTGGACACTGTTTGGCTAACCATCAAACATTCCCACACTCACATGCCTCAAGACCCCCTGCCCCAACTCAGACCCTTCAACAACTACATATTTGTTTTTTATCTTCCCTTCAGCCCATCCCATAAAGACTGGATGAGGAAGAGGCCAACTTCTCACAAAGGGTGAAGAAATAGTTTCCAGTTGTCAAACCAATGAGTACCAAGCCCCTCTATACTTATATCCCAGGTTACCATCTTTGTTCCTCATATTGCCCCAAAATCTAAAGGTTAAAACTATTAGGATAAGAATAGGCTATACAGGATAAGAACCTATGTCATACCTAATACTAAGAAGTTCCAGAAACAGTGATCTACTTATTGCCTACTCGTTTCATGCCTCTTTTTCTCTCACTTTTTCTTCTTCCAACCCTAGACATTGAGTCTCTTCCCCAGTAGATAATAACTAAACATCATCTAGGAAGGCAGTATTCTTGTATCTGGATCCTCTCTGGTCAAAAATATAAGAACAACCTGGGATGGAAACTTCAAACCAGAGTGAGATAAATTTCTATAAAAACTCTCCCCAAAGACTTCTTTCCTTAAGGAACACCATGAATCCAACTGTCTGAGCACATATCCAACTAATAATCAAATGCAGAGGCAAAGACTAAATGTAAAAAAAGCTAATATACTAGATTGTGCCCAGGGAATCTCCTTCTAAGTCAGAATTTGCCTCCAACAAATGAAATAAGAGAAGCTAAGTCTCTTACTTTTCAAAACTCCAATAAGAAAGCAAAGGACTAAAATTATGGGCCCAGTCCTCTATCATTTAGATTTTCACGCTAATTCGGCAAATTAAACAAAAATGCAAGCATATTAATGGCTCATGAGAATCAGGGCAGATTTCCTGGTCCCAATCCCAAAAGACCTTCTTGGGTAACTGAGTACTTTTCTTGTAGAAGATAAAATAATGGTTTCTCTCCTTAAAAGTTTAGATTCTATAGGCAAGTAGGGCTGAGTCCCAAATTCCCCAATCCTACCAATAAATAAGACCCTGGGCACAAGGGAAAATTACTTTTCAGAACAGAATCGTCATCTCATTCCAGTTCTGACCCTACAGCATAACTTCTGAAACATGAAATATTTACCCACCAACACTGCCCACTTGTACCTGAGACCGTTTCCACTTGCCCATGTCAGGAACTGTGTTTATCTCCTTCTTTGGAATCATGAAGTTATGAGTAGTAGAGCAGGCATCCTCCAAAGGGTCTGAGTGAAGAAAAAGACAATCAAATAGCTTCTGAATCAGGAAATTGGATTCCTTCTCTAGCCCTGATATTTCCAAACCTTAACTCCCTAAAATATGAACCTGGACATCCATCTAACCATGTCAATATTAAACCAACATTTTGGGCAGGTAGGTGGCTCAGTGCATAGCCAGGCCTAGAGATGAGACGTCCTAGATTCAAATCTGGCCACAGACATTTCTTAGCTGTGTGTTCTTGGGCATGTCATTCAACCCCTATTGCCTAGCCCTTACCACTCTTCTGCCTTGGAATCAATATTTAGTATCAATTCTAAGACAGAGGGTAAGGGTTTAAAAAAAAAAAAAAGCCAACATTATCTTACCTTTGTATTTCTTCAAAAGAAATTAAAAATACTGATTGTTCAATTTATGACTAACTCATATAACAGATGATCTCTTGCTCTTAACTCCTCCCTTTCTCCCTTCCATTTCAAATAAACCATTATGGAAACAAAATTAGAGCTTCTAAAGAACTTGTGGATTTGAAAGTGAGGATGGGAAGAAACTGTGAAAAACAGAAATAGTTTAAGAGAGTTGATATGGGAAATGATCCTAGGCAGGACTGGTATGCCTACTTTCATGATCCTTTGCCAACAAATACCTTCTCCCACATTATCTGATATTCTCTTCCATTTTGTTTTACTTCCTGAAATTCTATCACTTAAACGAACCCTTTGAGATAATAAACTGCCTCTTAAAAAATGGAATTACTCAGAGTTGAACTTTAATAGTTTTTTAAGTTAAAAGTCAAGAAATAGACTGGGAAAATGAGCAATCAACAAAAAAAAGAAACTAACTATATAAAAAGTTACTATGGCGACAGGGAAGATCAAAATACAAACAGAATACAATGAAGTCAAAACTAACTACATCAAAAGCCTCTAAAAAAAAATGTGAATTGGCCTCAGGCCCCCAAGAAATTCCTAAAAGAACTCAAAAAGAATTTTAAAAATCAAATAAAAGTGGCAAAGGAAAAACTAAGGAAAGAAATGAGATTGCTACAAGAAAATCATGAAAAAAAAAAAAAACCTAGCTTGGTTAAGAAGGAAAAAAAAACTACTGAAGAAAATAACACTTAAAAAATAATAGGCCAATTGTAATGGAAGCACAAAAATCCACTGAGCAGAACTCCTTAAAAAGTAGAATTGGCCAAATGGAAAAAGATATACAAAAACTCACTGAAGAAAAGAACTCTTTAAAAAACAGAATTGATATGGGAAAAAGAGGTACAAAAGCTCACTGAAGAAAATAATTCTTTAAAAATTCAAATTGGGCAAGTGGAAGCTAATGACTGCATGAGGTTTCAAGAAACAATAAAAACAAAAAGAAGAAAACATAGAAGAAAATATGAAATATCTCACTGGGGAAAAAATTGACCTGGAAAATATAATCAGAAGAGAAAATGTAAGAATTTTTGGATTGTAAATAAATAAATAAAGCCATTATTTAAAAAAGAGAGAGAGCCTACACATCATCTTTCAAGAAATTGATCTGATATTTTAGAACCAGAAGGTAAAATATGTGAAGATGGTATTAACTCTACCCTGCCCATTTTTAGATTTAATTACCAAAAGTATAAACACCCCACTTACACTTGAGTGGGGGAGGTCTGTAACCCATGTGTGCAAAAGTGGGTGACAAATCAGAATCTACTGACTGCCCCCTGGACAGTCCTAAGCAAAACTTTAGATGTAATTGGTACATGTTAAAACGGAAGGAATGCACAGGAAGTGACGAAAAGAATGGTCTTTAAAAGTGGCCAGAATCTCCTGGGAACTCTCTCTTTTCGCCTTGTACAGGACCCTGGAGGAGCTCTGGCTGAGAACCTTGGATTGCTTTCTATTTCTCCTTAGAACTACCATGTGGGTAATGAAAAAAGACTGACTCCTTCCTGGATTTTCTAAAGGATCTATCCTCAGGAGAGGTCTCCTCTCTCAGGAGAGAGTTTGTGGCTGAAGTCCCAGCTTTATTCATCACTGTGCCCTCGGCTCAAAGCTGAGGTCCCTCCAGCTGAGGACTAATTAGCCCTGTCTGGGTTGAGCCAGGGGCTAGAGAAAAAATGCTTAGTGTGTTAGGTTAGATATCTTACCCTATCTTCTCTCTGATTTTCTTACTTTCACTCTTTCTATATTTCATAAATAAATTACCATTAAAAAATCATTTGGAATTGATTAAATTCCTGGCAACCAAAACTCTTTAAATATTCAGTCCAACCGTAACTTTTTATCCCTTTTACAAAAAAAATGGAAAGAATCTACCAATCACTCCTGAAAGAGATACCAAAATGAAAACTCCCAAGAATATTATAGCCAAATTCCAGAGCCTTCAGGTCAAGGAGAAAATACTGCAAACAGCTAGAAAGAAACAATTCAAATATATTAGAGCACAGTCAGGATAACACAAGATTTAGCAGCTTCTACATTAAAGGATCAGAAAGCTTAAAATATGATATTCTGGGGGGAACAGGGGCACAAAGGAGCTAGGATTACAACCAATAAATCACTTACTCAGCAAAACTGGTACAGTATATAGTGTAGAGTATAATTCTTGAGTGGAAAAAAAATAGATATTCAATGAAATAGTGGACTTTCAAGCATTTCTGATGAAAAGACCAGACTTGAATAGAAAAATCTGACTTGCAAATATAAGACTCAAGAGAAATATAAAAAGGTTATAAGCAAGAGAAATCATAAATGATTCAATAAGGTTAAACTGTTCACATTCCTACAAGGGAAGATGATACTTACAACACCTAAAAACTTTAACATCATTATGGCAGTTAGAAAGAACATACATAAAGGGAACAGTGTGAGTTGAATATGATGGGATGATATCTAAAAAAAATAAAGGGATAAGAAAGAGGAATGCACTGGGAGAAGGGGAGGGTAAAATAGAGTGAAGTAAATTATTTCATATAAAAAAGGCACTAAAGAGCTCTTAAAGTAGGAAGGTGGAGCATTTGAACCTTACTCTCATTGGAATTCACTCAAAGAGGGAATAATACACACACCCAGTTGGGTATAAAAATCTATCTTATCCTACAGGGAAGTAGGAGAAAAAGGGTACAAGAGAAGAGGGGGGTTGCTGATAGAAGGGAAGGCATATTAGGGGAGGCAATGGTAAGAAGCAAAACACTTTTGAGGACAGACAGGGTGAAAGGAAAAAGTAGAATAAATAGAGGGGAAAATAGGATGGAGGGAAATGCTGTTAGTAATAATGACCATGAAAAATAATTTATCAAGTTTCTCTGATAAAGGGTTTATTGCTCAAATATATAGAAAACTGAGTCAAATGTACAAGAACATAAGTCATTCCCCAATTGATAAATGACCAAGGGGTATGAACAAGCAATTTTTGGATAAACTAATCAAAGCTATCTATATTGATATGAAAAAATGTCCTAAATCACTATTGATTAGAGACATTCAAATTAAAATAGCTCTGGGGTACCACTCCATTCCTATCAGATTGACTAATATGACAGAAAAGGAAAATGACAAATGCTGGAGAGAATCTGGGAAAACCTGAAACACTAATATATTGTTGGTAGAGTTATGAATTGATCCAACCATTCTGGAAAACAATATGGAACTATGTACAAAGGACTATAAAACTGTACATACTCTTTGATCCAGCAATACCACGAATAAGTCTGTATCCAAAAGAGATTAAAAACACAAAAAGGAAACCTATGTGTACAAAAATAATTATAGCAGCTCTCCTTGTGGTGGCAAAGAATTGGAAATTGAGGGGATGCCCATCAAATAGGGAATGGCTAAATAAGATGTAGTATATGATTGTGATGGAATACTACTATTGCTATAAGAAATACTCTCAGAAGCAAGATGCTCTCAGAAAAACCTGGAAAGACTTACATGAATAGAGACAAAGTGAAATGAGCAGAACCAGGAGAACACTGTACAACAATATTATACAATGATCAATTATAAATGACAGTTCTTCTTAGCATTATAATGATTGAAGATAATTCCAAAGGACTTAAGATGAAAAATGCTATCTACCTCCACAGAAAAGACTTGATATTGTCTGAACGAAGATCAAAGCATACTTTTTCAAACTTCTTGTTTGTTTCTTGATCTGTTTTCTTTCACATGACTAATAAGGATTTATATTGTGCATGACTGCACATTTATAACCTAAATCAAATTACTTGCCATCTCATTGAGAAGGGAAAGGAAGCAGAGGGGAGGGAAGGGAAAATTTGAAACTCAAATTTTTTAGAAACAAATGTTAAAAATTGTTTTTACATGTAATTGGGGAAAAACAAAATATTGAGAAAAATAGAAAAATGGAAATTATCTCTGAAAAAAATCAAAGAATCATATTATTATTTATTAGTTTGATTCAATGGAAAGAGTTTTGATTAGCATGTAGGTAATTTAGTAATTTTAGATCATTGAAGGTGATAGGACTGACTTGAGTAGGATAGCAAAGTTGAGGAAATGGAGACTAGAACAGTATAAGGGCACTAATTGGCTAAATACCTAGGAATGGCAAGTGAGAAGATGCAACATTTGGTCTATAAATTTTTCTCTAGGGTGGGCCCTGCTATCTGAAGTATGAGTCCTGTTCTCTGAAATATGAGCCCTGACCAGAATCTACAATTTAAACTAGTACTTTTAGCAATCAACTATTAATTTCAGCTATGCTATTTGTTAATCAAGCTTATATCTGTTAGTCTAGGAACATCATTTCTATGGTAAAAAACTAACCAAGTTCCAAAGTGTCAATGTGAAAACTACTTTCCAGAATATACCTCATTACTATGTTGAGGCCTACCAATACTTAATGGACACTGATCCCAGTGTCATCCTTAACTAAAAGAAATTACTGAGGCAATCTAGGCTTGTAATCTTTGAGTACTGCTGATTCAGGAGTCATTGTAACACGGTCCTATGACACTGCAGTGACTCTTGAACATGTAATACCAAAATAGAGTGTGAGCCTTAAAAGACAAGAACATGAAAAGTGCTATACTGAATCCAGTTCAGCATACCTGGCCCAGGAATGGCAATCAATAAGTAAACACTTATTAAGTACCTACTATGTGACAGACACTGGAAAGACAAATACAAAACAAAAACAATTCCTATCTTCAAGAAGCTTATATTCTACTAAAATACTACAAATGAGTAACTACAAGTTATGTACAAAATAAATACAAACTGCTGGGAAGGCTGCACTCTGAGGAACTGGAAGAACTTTTTAAAGGAGTAGCACTTGAGCTCAGCCTTGACAAGGGCTTGTGTTTCCATGGTATGAAATAAAGAAAATTATTTCAGGAATGGAGGTCAGCCTAAGCAAAGACATAAAAGTAAGAGATAATATGTCACAGTGGACAGTAAGCATGCCAATTTAACTACTGATGGAATAATGTATAATTATCATAGAAAGACATAATTAACTGATGGAATAATATGTAATTATCATAGAAAGACAAGTGAGATCCAGATTGTGAAGGGCTTCAAAGACCAAACAGAGAAGTTTACAGTCTATCCTAAAGGCAACAAGGAACCACTGAAACTTCACCAGCAGGGAAGTAACATGGTCAGAGCTTCACTTTAGGAATTTCATTTTGGCAAGCTATGTGGAAGAAGAACTAAAGAGGAAAAAGACTTAATAAAAGGAAATTAACTAGGAAGCTATTGCAATAATGAAGGCAAGAGGTGAAAAGGACCTAGACTAGGGAGGTTATCGTATGAGTAAGCAGAAAAAAGATGTGAGAGATGTTGAAGAAAGTAGAATAGTCAGCACTTGGCAATTATTTGGATAGAGGAACGAGAGAGGGAGAATGAGAAAAAAAAAGAGTCAAGGATGTGATAGTATCAGTAGTAATAGCAGCAAATAGCATTTATATATTACTTCAAGGTTTTCTAAGTGTTTTACATATATCACCTTATTTGATATTCACAACTCTCTAAGGTGGATGTTATCCCCATTTTATAAATGAAGAAGCTGAGGCACTGAGTGACTGTCCTGTGTCACACGGCTATTAAGTGTTGGGCAGCATTTGAACTCAGGTATGGGTCTTTATCCATTGTATCACCTAGCCACCTCCAGGGGCAATCAAAGTTCAGAAGATATGGATGAGGAGATTTTTCCATATAATCTTCTAGCCTAATCAGTTATTTGAAATTGGTTATTTTACTAATAGAGGAAGCTCCTCTCAAATTCTCTAAAACTTAGAAATGTGCCATGTGAGGGAAAGGGTCCAATTGGGCAGGGCAAGACATTACAGTAGAAAGAGTAAAATCACCTTTACAAATATCACAGCATCATCTCTCACATTTATGTGCTCAACAAACATCAAATAGTAGTACTCCCTTTCACATCTCTATCCAAATTCCACTCCACATAATCACCCCAGTTTAAACCTATATATTGCTTCTTCTGACCCTATAATGCTCATTCCTGGAAAAGCTTCCCTTTTTGGGTAAAGATCCTATCCATCAAGATCTCAATCTAACTGCCTAAAAGAGGGAATGTTTTCCATAGCACTTGGGTGAAAGAAAGGACCTCAATTCTAGGAAGTCCAGGCCACATCACTAAAATAGCTTTGAACTTTGGAAATCACTTTGCCTATCAAGACCTTAATTTTCTGCTAAGAAATATGGAATAGGGGCACCTAGATAACATAGTGGATAGGGTGGCAGGCCTGGAGTTGGGAGGTCCTGGGTTCAAATACGACCTCAGATACTTCTTGGCTATATGACCCTGGGCAAGTCACTTAACCCTGTTTGCCCAGCCTTGCCCTTCTGTCTTAGAGCTAGGACAGAATGTAGGAGTTATTGAAAAGGAAAGAAAAGAAAGGGGGGGGGGGAGGAAAAGAAAAGAAATAAGGGATAAATCTTGGGGAGATACTCTTAATGTTCCTTTAAGCTTTAAAATTCTGAAACACTTCTCCTGTCATAACATCTTAGCATTAATAACCTGTTTCCTCCAGCCAATTCTCTGAACGAAGTTTTTATCTCCTTCCTTCTGCCCACTACTCTTCTAAACCCTCTCTTCTGTCACTCTTTAGTCCATTCTAAAATGTCCTGTTCTACATCATCTTCTCCCTAGTAAACTCTTCCCCCTTTAATACCCTACCCCTCTTCTTTCAGTCACCAAATGCTCCCCTTTCAACCCCTCAGACTGCTTTCCATCCCTCATCTTCTCTAAATCATCAACCCCTTCCATTTCACCTTCGCAGTTAACAAATCCTCCCCTCATCTCTTAAAGTCATAGGATTTCAAGATGGAAACTTTAAAAGATGATCCAACTCCATTTTACAAACAATGAAAGTGAGATTCAAAGATGCTAAGCAATTTACTCAGAAGTCACACAAGTAGAACTGGAACCTAGATCCTCTTAACTCCAAATTCAGTCCTAATCTACCCCCACCTACAATCCCTTCAGTCTCTATGCCTTCCTGACTCCTACATCCTTAATCACTGGGTCTCTTTCTGCCCCACCCCATTTCCAAAGTCACTTGGGCCTCTTGTCCCTCCATCCCTTTAGTCACTCTGGCCTCCTCCAGTCCCTCATCCCCTTAAGTCACTTGGACCTCCTCCCATTCCCTCTCAGTCACTCAGGCCTTCTGCCTCTGGGCCTCCTCCTGCACCTCATCCACTTAAACACTTGGGCCTCCCTCCTGCCCCTCATCCCATAGTATTTCCTCTCCACCCCAAAGCACCCCTATTCCCCCTCAGTCACTCAGGCCTCCTACCGCAAAGCCTCCTCCTGCACTTCATCCCCTCGGAGGCTTGAACCTTACTCTTGCCTCTCATCCTCTCAGTCACTTTGGCCTCCTCCTGCCCCTCATTCTCTCAGTCACTCTGGCCTCCTCCTTCCCCAGGGCCTCCTTCTGCCCCATCTCTTCAGTCACTCCAGTCCCCAGTCCCCAATCCCCTCAGGCTATCAAGACCCTCGGTATCTCCTCCCCAACTGATGGCCCTCCTGGCGGCCTCCCTTCAGTGCCCACATTGCCCCGAATGCTTTGGTCAGGCCCAGATCCTACCTGGAGGCGGCTGCCGCCCGCTCTCTGCCATCTTGTTCACGGAGCCGGTCGGTCCACTCTCCCGCCGCTATCACCTCTCACCTTTCCTCTTTTGCCTCCCCTGCTGGCTCCACCCCGGGCAGTGAGGGAAGAATTTACGGAAAAGGAACCGGCACCCGCTCTCTATAACCGAAAACCGCGACCGAGCGTCACCAGATCTGAGACACCCGCCATGTTGATGCGGGGCGCTTATGAAGTGCATCCACCAATGAGAGGGCTCGCGGAGGCCATATTTATTAAGTGAGGTAGCCATGTTACTGCGGGGCATTCGTATCTCCCCGAGGAAGGCCTGTGTGCTGCCATCTTTATGCGGGGCGGCAGCGATTTCCCTCCCCCCTCCCCCCCGCAGTACCAAGTACGAAGTACCAAGAAAATCATCCCCGTGAAAAATGACTAATGCTTTCTACCTCCGACGAGTGGTAAATTATAGTAATAGCAATGGGGAACTACAATAACAGAAGGAACCCACGTAACGTTTGAGGAAAAGGAAGACTGGACCGCAATGACATCTGACCTCCTGACTCCCGAGTCCCCTCATTTGGCCCCGCCCCTCACTAGCTCTGCCTCCACCCCCTGAGTTCTAGCCCTGCCCCTGGGCATCGGGCCAGGTACTCCAGCTGCCCTCCCATATGCCGTCGTCCAAGAGCCCCGTCTCCGCCCCTCTTCCTTCTCCGGGGGAAGGGAGGGGACACCTCCCCTACCTCGGCAGCAGGAGTGGCTCTGCGACCTACCCTCCACTGCCCTTGGCCCGGGTGGCCGAAGCTAGGAGGGAGTGCAAAGTGGTACAAAAGCTATTGGAGGCGCCCGTACTTTGGACAGAGCGAGGTGGGTGGAGCGGCCAGTCCAAGGGTCACCAAGATGCTGGCTTTTGCAGCTAGAACCGTGGTGAGTGCGTGCCTTCGGGGGGCCCGGGGCGAGGGAAGGTCGGGAGGAGGAACAGAACCGGGAGATCCCCAGGGAGGGGGCACCCGAGGGAGGTGGCGATCCAGTGCAGGGCGATGGAACCTTGGAAAGCTCCAGCTGCGATGTCTCCAGGAGCTGCGCCCAAGGAGCTAGCGGTACGCAGTTCCCGTCTGTACTGGGAGGGCCTGCTTGGAGGGCTTGGGAGGCTGGGAGTGAACCTGACCCAGACCCCCGCGTCTTGAGCGCGGCCAGAGTCATTTGGGACGTAGTGCTTACGGCCTGGATGACCCATCTGGCTGGGACGCAGCAGGTGAAACTGGAGCTGATGAGGAGGCCCCGGGAGGAATGATTCAACCGGGCTCTCCCGGAAGATTATACAAGCAACTGTATCCCTTCCTCCCCTCTGGCTGTGAGTGATAGGCATAGATTCTTAGAGCTGAAAAAGGACCTTCGAGACCATCTAGCGCAACTCTTCATTTTACAACTGGGGAAACAGACCCAGAAGCCAAAGATGTCAAATCACTCAATTAAGAAGCCATTTACGAAGTGCTTACTATGTGCTAGACACTGGGGAATACAAGGACAAAGTAAAACAGACCTTGCCCTCAAGGAGCATACAATCTAGCCTTTGACTTCACGTGCATATATGGACAAATATGCAAAAGGTAGTGAGGGTCTGGGAGTTTGGCAGAACCACACTTCAGGGATATGTCTATAGAAAACTTCCCTTTTCCTCTGTCCAGCTCTGAAATTGGCAATTACGGCCCATGTCTTAACTGAAAATGAGAGAGCAGCATTAGATAGGCTCTACAGTTTCTTCTAGCTCTAATATTCTATCTTGCCTCCTCCTACCTGTTCCAGTCTTCTTATAGCTGTTACCCAATCTTCAGTCCAGTGACACTGGCCCCCTGGCTGTTTGGAGAACAAGGCATTCCATCTCTCAGCTCTGAGGATTCTCTCTAGCTGTCCCCCCATGCCTGGAACACTGTCCCTTTTCCACTCTGAATACTGACCTTCCTGACTTCCTTGAAGTCCCAATTAAAATGCTGTGTTCTACAGAAAGCCTTCCTTAACCCCTCTTGATTCTAGTGCTTTCCCTCATTTAATTCTTTCCTATTTATCCTATATATAGCTTGCCTTGTATATAACTCCATATTGTCTCCCCCATTAAAATTAAGCTCCTTGAAGGCAGGGACTTATCTTTTGCCTCTTTTTATATGCCCAGCACTTAGCACAGTGCCTGACACATAGTAGGTGCTTCATAAATGTTTATTCAATTGAAGTCCCTTCTAGCTCTAATACCCTATGAGTTCAGAAAGAGTTCTATGCTCTTAGCATGTTCTGTTTTGGTTTTTCTTTTCTTTTTCTTTTTTAAACCCCTACATTCTGTCTTGGAATCAATAATATGTATTGATTCCAAGACAGAAAAACAGTAAGGGCTAGGTAATGGGGGTTAAGTGACTAGTTCAGGGTTGTACAGCTAGAAGTGGCTAAGGCTAGATTTAAACCTAGGATCTCCCATCTCTAGCCCTGGCTCTCAATCCATGGAGCCACCTAACTGCCCCCAGTTTTTCTGATCCTGTCTCCCAAATTGTTTGTCTTTTCAGATAAAATTAACCCCTAAAAGACACTAAAAGTTGTTAATGAAATTAGGGAATATTCTTATTCACTCACCCATAATTCCACCTTCTAACCAGAGCTGCCCCTTTGCAGTTAATTTAAGAAAAAGAGGGTCATAAGGAGACACAAGGTGCTGCACCCTCTCCTCATCCTTATACCCACCCTCTAAAAGTGTGATATCACCAGGCTCTGCTCTGTTGTCCCCAGAGAAAGGTAACCATGTCTCCAATATTTCTGGAAAGATGTTTTTCCTGTACCACTCCTTCATAATATCTTGAGCTATCTATATTAATATCTCCTGCTTCCTTCTGAGAAAACTGATTAAACAATGCTTTCTGGCTTGGAGGGACTGGGGATGCCTAATAGCGTCAGTGACTGCCAAATGATGCAATGTTTTATGGACAACTGTCTATAATTTGAGAATCATTAATTAAATATCCACCCTACACCAGGCCAGAGAAGTCAAAGATGAAAAAGGACATAGTCTCTTATCATGGATTAATTTATAGTCTAGTGGGGGTATTTTGACCTGTATACAAAATAGAATATGTTATGAGTAAAGAATGGACCCAGGGGGACAGCTAGGTGGCTCAGTTGGATAGAGAGCCAGACCTGGAGATGGGAGTTTTGGGGTTCAAATGTGGCTTTAGACACTTCCTAACTGTGTGACCCTGAACAAGTCATTTAACCCCAATTGCCTAGCCCTTGTCGCTCTTCTGCCTTGGAATCAATACATAGGACAGGAAGGTAAGGATTAAAATAAATAAATAAATAAATAAATACATATGCACCCACACAAATCAACCTGGGGGAAATCTGTAAAGGAAGGAATCACATTGAGCTGGAGACATAGGAGATAGCACAAAGGAGATAACACCTGAGCTGGAGCTAAAATGGGAAAGATTGGAGTAAAGATGGAGAGAGAGAGTGTGTTCTAGGCATGACAGATGCACAGAGAAGAAAGAGTGAAAGACAAGATTAGGAAAGAAGTAGTAATCCAGTTTGGCTGACAGTGTAGGTGAAAGGGAATAATGTTCAATAAAGCTGGGAAGGCAAATTAAAGGCAAACTGTCCTCTGATAGTACTTTATATTCCCTTCAAAGAAAAATTCATATTTTATCCTAGAGGCAGTCAGGAACCAAGGAAGGATTTTGAGTGGGAGAGTGACTTAGTCTATAATGAAGATTGTTTGTCATCTCTTTGAATGATATATTAAGAGAGGGAGAGGTTGGAAACACAATTAAGAGCCTATTAAAATAGCCAAAATAAGAGTCCCCAGCCTCTTTCTCCAGAAAGCAGAAATTCTCCTGGCTTCTCAAGCAGTTTGGCTGCATCTGTCTTGACCACACTTAGGAACCCATTGGCTCCTCAAAAACTCTCCAAGCCAGGCAAAGCCACCAACACTCAAAAGCCTCCTCTTTCTTTATTCATCAACATCTTGCACCCTAGTTGCCATGCTACTACTCTACTGAAACTGCTGCCTCGATAATCACATATTATCTCCTAATTGCCAAATCCAATGGTCTTATTTCTGTCTTCATCTTCTATGGCATTTCACACTGTTGGCCTCTGGGACACTGCACAGTGATGGTCCTCCTCCTACTCCAACCACTTTTTTTTATCACCTTTGATACCTCATCTTCCTCCCACCTTTAAATGTGGGTGTACCCCTAGGCCTGTCCTTTCTCCTATTCTAAATCTTTCTATCTTTCTTCCTTTGGCAATCTTGTTACCTCTCACAGCCTCACAGTACCACCTCTGCACAAAGAATCCCTACTTCTGTATCTCCATTCTCACACTCCAGTGCTGACCCTTATCATTCTCAAATATGAACAGTTTGCAAAAGCCTCCTGCTTAGTCATTCTGCCTTCAGTCTTCCTTTTTACCACTGCCAAGCAGTCCTCCTTAAGCACTACTCTCTAACCATGTCATATGTGTTCATTCTATCATGTAGACTTTTTGAGACTCAATTTGAGGTTTTTTTGGCAAAGATACTGAAGTGGTTTGCCATTCCCTTCTGCAGCTCATTTGATGATTAAAAAAACTGAGGCAAACAGGGTTAAGTGACTTGCCCACGTTCATACATCTCCTAAATATTTGAAGCCAGGCTTGAACTCAGGTCTTCCTGACTCCAGGCCTGGCCACTATCCACTGTGTCACCTAGCTGCCCACATAATACAAATGATTACTCAAAAGATACTCAAAATCACCTTTAGCAATTCCCTGTTTCTTAACAAATAAAGTGTAAACTCCTCACCCTGGCATTCCAGTATATCCCCAATCTGGCTCCAATCTACCTTTTCAGTCTTATCTCACTTTAATGCCCTTTATATTATGTTTAAGGCTAAACTCAGGTGATACTTCCTCCACTAGCCTCATTTCATTGAACTCGGTTGCACTTCTAAAAGTAATCTCTCCCTTCAAATTTTTTATAGAATTCTGGGTCTCTCCTTTACACATACCATATTTTTCTCTTAGCTCAGGGTTATTTGTGTACATGTCTTATTATAAGCACTTTGGGGTAAATACTGTGAAGGTTTTTTCATCTTTGAATTGTCAGCAATTAAACTATGCCTTACATATAATGAACCTCTGATAAAATTTTGTGTCAATGAATTGAATGAAATTCTCCTCTTTTCCTCCTTCTCCCTCACCTCCAAGGCTACATCTCCACAACACTTCAGAAGCTATTACTCTAAATCTTTGGCTGTCATAGCTGGAAAGGAGTGTTGAGTTCATATAGTCTACATAATGAAATGATTTACAAAGGAGGAAAATGAAGAGTCACTTGAAAGGTGAAAGGATTTAACCAAGACTACTCAGGAAGCTACCTGAATCAAGCAAAATTTCATGGCAAACATGTTCCTTTTTTTATGTGTTTGTCCCATTCCCACCTAGCTGGAATTCATATTTGGAGATCAGTGCACCTACCACCATATTAACTATAGAGAAGCCCCTTGGGGAAGTCCAGCTTTCTCAGAGAGCAAGAGAGGTTAACCAGGATCTCTGGCCACCAGGATCCTTCCCTTCGCTGTTTAGGAGATAATGGACCATCGAGGTATCCCCTTAGAATCCTGACCTGACTGAACAGTGGATATTCCCACAGTGCAAAGTGTTTTCTTTGCACCCCTCCCCATGGCAATTTCTCATTCCAACAGGCCCAAATAAAATCAAACAAATGATTTTTTCCTTTCACATGTCACAGGCAACTTGCATAGAGCAGAGTCAGCTCAAAAAGGAAACAGGGCAGTTTTCCAGGCAGATCTACTCCCACCCCTGATCCACCCCTCTCAATCCTCTCCTCACACATACATTACACCCCAACACTTGTTTCAGGTTTCCTCCAGAGCTCCCCACAGCCAAGGATGTTGGAACAGCAACGGAAAACCAGTCAACTTAACCCTCCGCCCCTCCTAAAATTGGCTCTTGCCTTCTCTTTCCAGCCCAGGAGGCTGGTGGCTGCTCACTCACTAGGTCTTACCTGTCGGTCCGTCCGTCCATCTGTTCGTTCGAATGCTAGCACAGGTTAGGCTCAGAGCCTGAACCTGAGGCAGACAGACAAACAGGTTGAGCTCAGAGCCTCACCCCGCCATGGTTGACAGGCAGCAGCAGGGAGAGAAGGTACGATATCAAGCCATCATCAGTGACATCTTTTTATTCCCCTCTCTCAATCTCTCCGGGCTTATTCATTGTTTTATCTCTTTGGCATTCATCCCCTACAGGGTTTCCTTTTCCATGTCTCAAAGCACAAGTGATATACACTGAGAATATCCTCTTTTGCTTTATCATTCTTCCCACCCCCAGCAAAGGTACCTGTCAGCCTGAGGAAGACAGAAAGAGAAAGCATTCTGGGGAAGGGTCTTATGTCACTAATTCTATAGGTAGCACTCACCCTTGGGCTTCCTCTGATTTTTCATGCCTTCCTGTCATATTTTTTAACCTAAGAGATGGGTAGAGTGGGGGGAACAGGAGGGCAGAAAAGAGGAGTCACCTCTCAGCTTTCCTACTCCTAAGGTGAGGCAGGTGCAATCATTTTCTTCAAGACAGGTAAATAGTCCCAGTTCCCTTCTCAGTGCCAAGATCAGTGGCCCTAGCTCAGCCCAACTCCTACACGTGGGGCCAGGCTTTACCACACCCTTCCCCGACTCTTCCCATCTTCAGCCAGGCACCTTCCAGCCCCTCGGAGGCGGGAACACCTATTTGGCCTGGGGGAAAGGGGTGGGGCAGTACAGGTGCTTCCCTGTGTATCCTCTGGATGAGGACATAAATGCATTGGCTGGTCCCTGTTCAGGACCTTTGGATAGTTGGGGAATTCTTACCTGTGTGGCAGTAGTTGTATTGTGAAGGCATCCTTACCAGCTCTAACATCTAAGAAAATGTTTTGCTGCCTACAGATCAAGCCTTTGGGCTTCCTCAAACCAGTCTCCTTGAGGAAGGTGCCAGGCAGGTTTCAGGCACATCAAAACTCCCTGCCTCGACTGCCAGTGCCCCCCTTGCAGCAGACCCTGGATCACTACCTGCAAATTCTACAGCCCATAGTGAGTGAGGAGGAATGGAATAACACCAAGCATCTAGTGGATGAGTTCCGGAGTTCAGGGGGCGTAGGGGAGCGACTGCAGAAGAGCCTGGAACGAAGAGCCAGGAAGACAGACAACTGGGTATGTAAGATGGGAAAGGGCTGTTGGCTGCTTCCTCTCTGTGCCCACATCTAATCTTACTCCCTACTACCTTGTCCTCTTATTGAGTAGCAGGAGTTACTACTTTTATGGCCTCTGACCTTTAACCCCATCCATTTCCCTAGCTCAGAGCCTTCCTACCATTCCATCCTTCTTTTGACCCAGACACTCAACCTTGACATCGGGGAGCACCTCTCTCTCAAGCTTTGGGAAATCCAGAGGCACAACCCAAGAGGCACCAGGTTGGGAGTTAGTTGGGAGACTTAGAAAGTCAGAAGCTCCAAAGCAGAGAGATTCTCTGCTTCTTAACTCTCTTTGAGCTTCTAACCACAGATCCTAAGCCCAGACCCCTGCCTGTGTCTACCAGAGAGATAGCCAATGCCTCCCCAACCCTGATGAGTACAGTGGTTCCCATGGTAATAATTCATAAACTGAATCATAAACTTCTAGAATTGGAAGGAACCTTAGAGATCATCAAGACCTACCCCTCATTGTATAAATGAGGAGACTAAGTCTTAGAGAAATAAACTTGCCTAGTGTCATACAGTGAGTTAGTGGAGAGTTGGGACTAGAATGCAAGTATTCTGATTACCTCTAATGAAGTTCTGTTCACTGTCACATTACATTTATGAGCAAGGCATTTGAGATTCATTGTGTTTTGTATTTTCTGTGACTGGAGGATTCTCCTCCCCCTAGTTCTAGCTTATTCATATTAATCGAGCTTTCTAGATTACATTTTGAAGACCCCATGAAGCAGACTGATGGTGAGCTAATAGTATTATAGGTTTTAAAACTGAAAGAGACTTATCTAATTCAACCTCTTTATTTCTGGAGAAGAAGAAATTATGAGGGAAACTGAAGCACAGAGTCAGGAAGAGATTTTACTTAGGATTCAGATAGACTCCATGCCAATTCCTATCCTAATGTTGGATCCCAGCAAGATTAGCTCCCTTAGAGTGCCCATTTCATAAGAAATCTGCCAATCAGGGGGCAGCTGGGTGGTTCAGTGGATTGAGAGCCAGGCTCAGAGACAGGAGCTCCTAGATTCAAATCTGGCCTCAGATGCTTCCCAGTTGTGTGACCCTGGGCAAGTCACTTAACCCCCACTGCCTAGCCCTTACCACTCTTCTGCCTTGGAACTGATACATGGTATTGATTCCAAGATGGAAGGTAAGGGTTTAAAAAAAAATCTGCCAATCAATCGGTCTATGTTTACTAATGGCCCATCATGGACAATACCTTAGACTAAGTCCTAGAACAGTGATGGCAAACCTTTTAGAGACTGAATGCCCAAACTGCAACCCTCACGATAAATGTGAGTGCATGTGTGTGAATGCCCAAACTGCAACCCTCACGATAAATGCGAGTGTGTGTGTGTGTGTGTGTGTGTGTGTGTGTGTGTGTACGCACACACGCACACCGCCTTACTCCAGACAGGAGCACTCCCATTGGACCACTGGGCCAAATTAGATAACCTACTTGTGGATAAGGGAGAGTTAACTGAGCTAAGACCGGGATTTGGGTAGAGTGTATCAAGGGTTTCCAGATTGAGTGGCATAAAGTTCGGCCTCAACTGCTTCCTGTGAGAGGCTCCAGGTCCTAGCCAGTTGGTCTGTGACAGGCATCTGCCCTTCTCCTTCCTTCCCCAGCTATCTGAGTGGTGGCTGAAGACTGCCTACCTCCAGTACCGACAACCTGTGGTGATCCACTCTAGCCCAGGCCTGGTGCTCCCCAAACAAGACTTTGTGGATTCACAGGGTCAGCTTCGGTGAGTGAAAGGGTATTTCAGGGAAGGGACATGGGTTGGTGAGAGGGAATGAACAAGCTAGGTGGGATCATTCTAGAGCAGAGTAGGATGCCTGCCTAGATCTCTAGCTACCTTAGGGCCCCCTCCCCAGTGCAGCCCATGATTCAAGCATCTCACACACACAAACACTCTCACAGACACACTCACATATACACACACACACACACACACACACACACACACACACACACTCCCTTGGAGTTTAGGCACATTCCTCTGGGCTTGGGTTTTGCTTCCTTGAGTTTAGGCAAAGTCTTTCTATCCCTCCTATCATATGTCTGGCTGACCCTCCTCCCCCTGCCTTGAAACTCAACCCGCTGTGTCTGGCCTCTCAAAAACAGCCTTTGTACAGGGTTACCTTTTCCATACTTAGCCCTTATCACCTGCTCCAGCACTCAACTCTAGTCTGCCTCTGTACAAAAATACTCATCAGTAGGGATCCCCTGCCTAGCCTAACCACTTGAGCCCCTTAAAGGCACAGGTGCCCAATTTCGGATTGGTCTTCATACCTCACTGTGGGCTCTGTGTGAATGAAGGACAACAGAAGGTGGAGGTAGACTGTAGCCATACATTCTTTTTTTTTTTTAATTTAGAATAATTTTCCACAGTTACATGATTCTTGTTCTTTCCCTCCCCCGTCCCAAGCAGTTCCACTAGATTATACATGTATTATTGTTCAAAACCTATTTCCATATTATTTATATTTGCAGCAGAGTGATCTTTTAACATCAAAACCCCAATCACATCCCCATCAAACCACGTGATCAATCATATCTTTTTCTTCTGCATTTCTACCTCTGAATGTGGCTAGTCTTCTTTCTCATAAGTCCCTCAGCCTTGCTCTGGATTCTTGCATTCCTACTAGTAGAAAAGTCTGTTACATTCAATTGTACCACAGTGTATCAGTCTCTGTGTACCATGTTCTCCTGGTTCTGCTCCTTTTGCTCTGCGTCAATTCTTGGAGGTCTTTCCAGTTCATATAGAATTCCTCCAGTTCATCATTTCTTTCATTACAATAATATTCCAACAACATTAGATCTGTTCAGCCATTCCCCATTCAATGGACACCCCCTCATTTTCCAATTTTTTGTCACCAAAAAGAGTGCAGCTATAAATATTTTTGTACAAACATTTTTCTTTATTATCTCTTTGGGTACAAACCCAGCAGTGGTATCAGCTATAAATTCTTAATAAATCAAGGCAGGATAAAGAAAGAAGACAGAAATCATAGTAAGCCACTAACTGGCCCCTTCCTCAAGATTTGGGGGAAAAGATACCTCCTCCCTTCCTGGATTGGCCCTTTGGAATAGGGTATATCATTGTTACAGAATTTAACAACTTCCTTTCATCTTCCCATTTGACTGCAGTTCAGAGACATAAGCCCTTGTACTTTCTTCTTAAGGTTCTGATATATCAGGAGTGATTTGAGACATTCCTCTCCTAGCCAGCACCTTTGGCCAGGGGTAACTGAGGCTCCTCATAGCTATTGGAGGTGAAAAGAACTCTGATAGAAGGGGAGCTAAGGGCTTCTCTCCAGGAGCCAAGTCTCATGGCACAATAGAAAGTTAGACCTAGGATTTATAGAGATCATCTAATCTAATCCCCTCATTTGACAGATAGGGAAACCAAGACCCAGAGATGGAGTAATGGTTTATTTTTAATCATACACTTAATCTGTAACAGAATTGATACCAAAATATATGCTAGTATGGGGCTTTTCTTACCGTGCCAAACCATCTTCTCACCTGCCAAGTTTCTCCACCCACCATGTATACATCTTCTTCCTTAGCCAACTTGTGGTAAGGCAAGGTGCCAAGCCTGAGATCCTCTCCTCTGATCTAGTATTATTGTTATTGGTTGTCTGAATTTTATCTCTAATTGGCCCCTGCAGGTTTGCTGCCAAACTCATAGAAGGAGCTCTGGATTTCAAGGCCATGATTGACAAGTGAGCATGCTTTTTGCCATCTCTGCCCTTTGATCTCTCCTCTTCCCATCCAGATGTCCTCAACCCCATAGGCACTTCCTCTTTCCCTTCCACCAACTAGTAATCTATAGTATATTTAGGGTTAGAGTGAAGATGATGATAACAATCAGGGTCATCATCTTCTGCTAATTCAGGAACCCAGAACTGTGCCTCCTTCCCCAAGCCTGGGCGCCCAACCTAATTACAGTTCAAACTGTTGTTGAAGCCACCCTCCCCTTTGAGCTCTCTCCTCCTCCCAACAGTGGGCTGGGGGTGGTTGAATTCTCCCAACCTTGGTCAGTTTCACTTCCTGTTTCCTGAGTTGGGAGGAGTGGGACCCAGTAACCGGGAATCAGGACAGCTGGGTTCACCATCTAGAATAATCTGCATTGTCTCCTCTGCTGGGTTTTCCTGGGAAGGGTAAAATGATTTCATAGAATTCTAAAACATTGCCGCTTAGAACATCATTATATAAACTCCCCACCCAGGCTCCCCTCTTGACACACTAAGCATCCAGGAAAGGGGTCCTGGGACTCATGAATAAAGGAAATGTAAGGGATTCAGGAGCAAATGGCCCCATCCAGGTCCTCTGTCTCCCTAGTGCCCCAATGACCCATCTCCCAGACCCATCTCCATCCCTACCTTCCCCTTTCCAGTGAGACTCTGCCAGTGGAATATCTCGGAGGAAAACCACTGTGTATGAACCAGTACTACCAGATCCTCTCATCCTGCCGAATCCCAGGTCCCAAGCATGACTCGGTTGTTAACTACAGCAGAGCAACTAAGCCCCCTATACATATCACCGTTGTGCACAATTTCCAGGTTTGACCTAGAGTGGTGCTTAGCCTCTTTCAGAGGCAGTGGGGATGGGGTGAGCTGGGAGGAAAGGAGGGAAGTCATCGGCACTTGCTTGTTACTCTTTTCCAATGCATGGAGAGAACCCAAATTCTGCTTGTATCCTCCCCAACCCTGAGAAGCTGTTTCTGGGTCTAGAATCATGAAGGATTCTCCCATCCTACTTAAGAAAGCTGTCCTGTACTTTTCTCTCAGACAAGGGCCACCGGCCAGGAGGAGGGGTATGACCTTCCCCATCCCTTTGGCTCTGGGACTGCTCTTGCTATCTAAATAAGCTTCTTTCTTCTAAACAAGCATGTTCTCCCTTTTCCACTGAGACTCTGGAGTCCTGGACTTCTCCTACCTCAGCTTCCCCTTAGGTCATCCCTGTATAAGTGGGTCCATCCTTAGGGTGCTTGGCAAACTAGGCCCCCAATAGCATCCAAAGAGGGGAAATTTTGTTTAAAATGAATATCAAGGGTGGAGACTGGCACAGAAATCAACCTGTAGCCTGAGGGCAGTGAGTGTGGGAGGAGGGAAAGAAAGCCTGGTGCCAGGTGACTACTCCCAGGATCTAATCTAAGTA
Source organism: Gracilinanus agilis (assembly GCF_016433145.1). Lineage (NCBI taxonomy): Eukaryota > Metazoa > Chordata > Mammalia > Didelphimorphia > Didelphidae > Gracilinanus > Gracilinanus agilis. The sequence goes on from NC_058131.1 coordinate 283,622,437, forward strand.
GCAAGAGGGTGTAGAAAAGCCTTCAGTATGAACACTATGTGAATGTGCCCCTCGGGTCTTGTAGCTCCCTGGTCTTCTTGTTCTCCTGAGTCATTGAAGAACTGTAGCTGTCTGGCTCCTGGAACACAGGAAACCTGGTCTTTTTTTTCCTGTCTCCCCACTCCCAGGAGTAGCTTTGTCTCTGACAGTGGGAACACTTTCAGAAAAGGCCATCCCTGCCCTCAGAAGGTTCTGCCTCACTGGCAGTCTCGAAGGACCTTTTTAGCCCAACCTTCCCTTCTCCTTACTCATCGCACCTTTCTTCACTCTTCTGTTCCCTTCAGTTTTTTGAGTTGGAAGTGTACCACAGTGATGGGACACCCTTTACTGCAGACCAGATCTTCACACAACTGGAAAAGATCTGGAACTCGTCCCTGCAGACCAACAAGGAGCCCATTGGCATTCTTACCACCAATCACCGAAACACCTGGGCCAAGGCTTACAATAACCTCATCAAAGGTCTGGGCAAGAAAGCTCCTCCCTGTCCCCTGTTCCCTATGGCCCCAGAGAAGGCCAAGAATCAGGTTGGATAGGAGGAAAGGGAGAGGGGACCTGTCCAGGCCTGTTACCTTGGCTCCCAAATGGGCAAAGAATAGGGTGAGGTGTCTATAAGTGTCATTAGCCTCTAGTCCTGGACCATATGAGAGACAGGCTTTCTTCCCAACAAACAGGACAGTCGAATCTCTTCTTCAAGAACCCACAGTGGTTCCTGTTGCCATAGCACAGTATGGTAGAAATAGCACTGGGTTTGGATGCAGAACACTTGGGTTCAAATCTTAGTACTGCCACTTGTTGAACAATCCATTTAACCTTTCTGGGCCTCTGTTTCCTTATCTGAAAATTGGGAGTTCTAACATCCCTTCCAGCTCTGGGCTTTGCTTTTATCTCCCTGCCCTCTTCTGCCTGTCCAAATATGGCCCTAAAGCCTACTCTAACCACCCTCATCCAGAGTGGCCTGTCCCTCTTCTGACCTCCTACTTAAACTCCCTGCCACATGTCAGCACTCTGGTTTCATAAGTGCTGTCCTCCCAACTAGGCTTAAAGGTTCCTTAAAGACAGGGATTGTGTTTTATACCTCTCACTCCTCCACAGTGCCTGGTACAGGCCTACGCACATAGGGACTTAGTAAAGGCTTGCTGGTTGATGATAGTGTCCCTGACATGGAATCCTCCTATCACTTCCCTGACCCACAACTCATTCTCTCTTCTCTCAATTCCTCTGCCTCTCCACCTGATTCACAGACAAAACAAACAAGGCTTCAGTCCGTTCGATACAGAAGAGTATCTTCACTGTGTGCCTGGATGCGCCTATGCCCCGGGTCTCAGAGGACATCTACAAGAGCCGGGTGGCTGGCCAGATGCTGCATGGAGGAGGCAGCAAACAAAACAGTGGGAACCGCTGGTTTGATAAAACCCTTCAGGTAGAGGTCCCAGGGTTGGTTCACTAATCCATCCAGCAAAATTCCTGATGTTCCTTAAGAAAGAAGAGGAAATCTCAGCCCAAACTCAGATCTCAGAATCCTAGCCTCAAAAAGGGGATCTGGGACAATTCAATTCAGCAAACATTTTTTAAAGGACCTATCCATGTCCGATTCTCTTCCAGATGAAGAACTGAACCCCAGAGAGGAGAGGTTTGTCCTGAATCACAGAGGGAGTTTGTGGCAGAGCTGAGTACAGCCTAGATCTTTTTACTCCCATGCCAGGGTGGTTTCCACTGTACTATGTAGGAAATGGCAAACCACTCCAATAACTTTGCCAAGAAAACCCCAAATGGGGTCACAAAGAGTTGAACACATCTGAAAAATGACTGAACAACAAAATGTTCTCCTGGCCTGTGCCACTCATGTAGATGCCCCTCCTTTGTTTTAGTAGATCTTTGGACCCTACTGTATCTCAGACAGATTTCCCCTCTGGTGCCCAGCCCCAGCCTGGGGCAGTGTCAGCTCACTGTTTTCCCTCTGGACCTGGCAGCTCATAAAGTACTTTGAGCTCCAGGGATGCAGACATCGCTGCTGTAATTACTGACCAATCAACCTGTCATTATGAGGCACAAGGGTTTCCGGAAGCTGGAGTAGACTCTTCCCTACAATACAGTACACAGAAGACTCCTCATCTCCCTCTCCTCAGTCAACACCCCACCACCTGTCTGGGGCAGCCTAGCCAAGCCCTTTGTCACAAAAATAGTAAGCTTTATAAAGCACTTTTCTCAAAACAACTTGGTTAAGAAAGCAATATGTGTCATTAGCCTTACTTTGCAAGAAGGGAGCTGAGGCTTAGAAAGTTAAGTGACTCTCCCAGGGTTCCATAGCTCCCCTTGCCTCTGGCCAAGACCAGGAGAGGATACAGAATAATAGCTAGATGGAGAAAGAGATCTGGAAGCACATGCTTCCCAAGGGGTAAAGAAGAAAGGTGCTCTCTTGGCCCTGGAGTTAACAAGTTTCTCCATCATTCTCCAGTTTGTAGTGGCAGAGGATGGCTCCTGTGGACTTGTGTATGAACATGCTGCTGCAGAGGGCCCCCCCATCGTGGCACTCCTGGACCACATCGTGGAGTTCACGTGAGGCACCCTCCCTTTCATTAACTTAGGAAGTAGAACAGCAGCCTTTTTCCCAAAGTGGTGTTGGCTGATGCTGAGTCATAGCCACTCTTTTCTACTAACTCCCCTTGTGACCAGTGGCACACAGTTATGAGATCACTGTTTTGTGGGTTTGATCTGAGAAGGAGGAAGAACATTTTTCTCTGAGAAAATTTTTCTCTGAGAAAATTTTTGCCCCATTTTCTTCATGAGTATTAAAGTCATTCAATTTTCAGCCCTCCAGGGCTGAAGGGGGCTCCCCTCAGACGCCTAGACCCTTTCTTTTCTTCTCCCCTCCCCACTTAAAATAAAAGAGACCCAGCCTATGCACCTTTGTTCTTGGCTTTGGGATAGGGCCCATCCTGATATTTCTATTCTCTTCCTGCCCCGGGGGGCCTAGGATAAGGACTAAGGTTCTAGTCTCCTTCACAGGAAGAAGCCAGAGCTTGTGAGGTCACCCATGATTCCCCTACCCATGCCCAAGAAGCTGCGCTTTAACATCACCCCTGAGGTTAAGAGTGACATCGAGAAGGCCAAGCAGAACCTCAACATGTAAGTTCCTGAAAGAAGCAGCCCCTCCGCCCTAGAGGCCTTCTTTTGCTAAGGGGAGGAATAACCTCTCCGCCCCATGTCCCTAACCATGCTCAAGATCTCCCTTACTAGAACCCCAACGTGCCCTTCCCTCTCTGAGATCTCCTTCACCCTGCTCCTCCTGCCCTCCTTCTCCAGCATGGTACAGGACTTGGACCTTACAGTGCTAGTGTTCCATCACTTTGGGAAGAATTTCCCCAAGTCAGAGAAGATGAGCCCAGATGGTTTCATCCAGATGGCCCTACAGCTGGCCTATTACAGGTTAGACATTCCCTCAACCAGGGTAGGAACATGGCCTGGGGGAGGTGGAAAGAGGCTGCGGAGCTGTGCTGTGGCTCCATGGGGATTAAATATAACACTGGGGTCTCTGGGAGAGAACCCAAAATGCCGTTTAGGTTGACTAGTCCTTCCCTCTCACCCTCCCCATCAGAATCTATGGTCAGTCCTGTTCCACGTATGAGAGTGCTTCACTCCGAATGTTCCATTTGGGCCGGACTGACACCATCCGTTCCAACTCTACTGATTCCCTCAATTTTGTGAAAGCCATGGACAGTGCTGACATGACAGTGAGTCAGGGCCAAATGGGCATGGGAGAGTGTGGTTCACCCCTAAATTCTAGCAACTCCTAGATCAGAATCTCCATGCTGAACCCCCACATAATCCAAAGCAATTACTGAGCTCCTCTGAGTCTGCTTGGAATTCCCCAGGTCCAAAGTATAGAGCCCAGTTTCCATTCCTAGCCCTCCAGGAGAGCCAGCCAGGGCCACCATACCTCTCTGACCCATTTGCTTCCTGCAGGAGCAAATGAAGGTTGAGCTTCTGAGGAAGGCTGTGATGTCCCACAGATCATACACTGACAGGGTGAGTGGACTTTGGGGCCTACCTTTCCTCCTCTAGGGTTGGTCCCTTGGGAAGGAAAGGCTTCAATTAGAAAGTACAAATTGGGCCAGAGCATGTCTCCCTCTTAACCTCTTAAACATCCTGTGCCCCTATTGCTAACTTTTCATTGACTCATTCATTAATTCCATGGACATTTGGAGGGAGTCTGCTATGCCCAAAGCTTTCTGCTAAGAACAGCGGGTATAGAAAAGTAGGAGACAAGATTACAGCCATCCAGAAATGTATAGCCTGGATCAGGAGTCAAGAATCCTTGGGCAAGTAACCTCTGAGCCTCTGTTTCTTCCCCTATAAAACAGGAAGGTTGGATTATATGATCTCTCAGATCCCTTCCTGTGTTCAAGTTTCCATGATCTTGGCTTACTGTGGGTAATCATCCTCTCTTCAGGCTCTTTCCTGTCTCCTTTATCACAACCCTCTTCTACAACTAAAGGCCAGCCCCTTGTGCCCCCAGGAAATGGGCCTCAGCAGCAAGTCATTCTGTCCCCCATACTCTCTATATCTCTCTTCCCTTGTCCCTCATCTCTCCCAGGCTATCAAAGGGGAAGCCATTGACCGACACCTATTGGGCCTAAAGCTTCAGGCCATCGAGGAACTAGTGAGCATCCCTGAGATCTTCATGGACACGTCCTATGCTATTGCAATGCACTTTAACCTCTCTACCAGCCAGGTGAGATTACTGATCACTCCTCTCACAACCCCCACTACTGCCACCCCTCACTGTGAACCCCAGCCCAGGGGCACTTGGGGGAAAAAAACTGGGTCAGAATGGAAGAAACAACTTGGACTTCCCACTTGCCTGCTACCTCTCTAGAATTCAGCTCTGTTTCTGTTTCTCTAGGTCCCTGCCAAGACTGACTGTGTCATGTGCTTTGGACCAGTAGTCCCTGATGGTTACGGTGTCTGCTACAACCCCATGGCTGAACACATCAACTTTGTAATCTCTGCCTTCAACAGCTGTGCTGAGACCAATGCTGCCCGTCTCGCGCACTACTTGGAGAAGGCCCTGCTGGACCTACGTACCTTGTTGCAGGAACACCCACGGGCCAAGCTGTGAGCTGTCTCTGGCTCAAGAGAAGAGACTCTGGGGGAAGGACAGGAGTAGATGGACAGGGTATGACTTACCAGTGGCCTCTGAACTGTTGGGGTCTCAGGCCTTCCTGGCAAAAGCAAAGCCAAGTCCCCAGCCTGGCACTGCATAGCATCCACACCAGCCAATTCTGCCACTGTCCAGGACTTTAGACCTAATCTCTTCTACCTTTTGCTCCTTCTGAAGCCTCATTTCCAAAACCCTCCTGGGATATAGGCTCACATCCCACCCCACCCAGCTCTTCCTTACATCTTGTACAGCTCCACATGGGCCCAACACAAGAGGGATCTCTCTCCTCTAGACCCCAGCTCAGGGCCAGCACCAAGTCTAGCCTGTGATCTTCATCATCCAGCTTCTTTACTGCTATAGTTAAGAAGAGGCATTGAGGTATCTTGGCCACCTCTGGTATACTGGGACCAGGACTAGGTTTGGATTTTGGAAATCAAGTGCCTTCAATAACATCATTTTCTCTGTTGGCCCCATCCCTTTTAGGAGTTCTTCACTCTCCCTAATCCCTAGCCAGTGGTGGAAAAAGCCCCTGGTGCTATCTCTCATAGGAATTCTTAAGCTATTAGCCCAAGTCTGGGCTGTATCTAACAGTGGCTATAAGCCTCACCTCCCTCCAGATCCTCTGTCTTTGGAGAGAGAGAGCCAGGAACAGTCTTGTGAAAGATAATACTCCTGCAGCCTAGTATATCTGCACTGTTTACAAGGAATACCCCCGCCCCCATGGTGGATGGAAAGAATGGTGGATGGAAAATACAGTCTATTTATTCTCAAGCTGGGGCCCTCCTCCTCCTCACCCCAATCCCCAATTTATGGAGGGTAGTCAGGGGATAATAGACTTTGTCTTGGAGAACTAGCCAGGCTTGAGTCTTATTGGAGCCTCTGGGGAAAGGGAACAGAAGAGAGAGGGGAATCAATCAAGCACTTCACTCTCACTCTCTCCCAGGTTTGCATGAATTTGATTGTTCATGTTATGGCTCAGACACTATCTTTGATAATGTAGCTAGCTCCCTGGGCCCCTTGGCTCTGTCTATATGAAACCTGATCCATTGTGAATGATTGTATAATAATAATGTGGAAACTAATAAAAGGGAAATCTGTTGGAAAACTGCATGGAGCACAAGGACCTGCTACAGGAATGGCTGCCAACTCCCCTCATCCATATTCCAGCATTGTCTTCATAATGCCGGCCATAAAGAAGCAAGGGGAAAAAAGAAAGATTCCACCTCAGTTGTATAACCTTCCTCCAAGAAGCTTGACCTGGTTGAAGGGAACATGGAACTAAGTACTTCCATTTAATCCAGTTCTCCCAACAACCCCATCTATCGTGGAAGCAGTAGGGAGCCATCAGTTCAACAAACCTTATGCTTCCAGCCCCTTAGATGGGCAAACTGTCCCTTAAGAAAAGTAAAGTACCTCCCAAAGTCACATAGCCAGGCTTCAACTAGGACCCAGATTCTCTGCATCCCAGCCCCATAGTCTTTCCAAGCACAAGCAAACACAAGTACCTTATGTTGGGGAAAAAAATATGAACTGGCCAATATCTTACCAAATTGCCTTCTGAATGGCAGGACAGTGTTAGTTCTATCTAATAAAGCAGTTGGAAGCCTCTATGCTCATGACAAACTCAACTTCCTGCCTAAGTATGATTTTAGCCTTACTCTGAAGAACACACTGGGCCAACCTCTAGAACTCATTCATTGAATATTAATACTATGTTCTGAGCCCTTTGCTTGGCTCTGTAGGAGAGAAGAAAAAAACATCCATGTTCTTAAGGAACCCAATTTATGGCAATGGATCCATAATCTTGATATGGGCATTCCCTTTACTAATATAGGTTGCGATCCATCTGTATACAATTCTTTTCTTGTGCAGAGATCACCAATACTGTGACATGGCCACATGCTGGCTTTTGGGAGGTGGTACAGCCTTTTAAGCTTGTATTGAAAGTATTGAAAAAGGCTTTTGGGGGATTCTGGGTGGAAAGGTATGGGGAAGGTTCATGAATCAAGTCTTGGTGGGAAAAAGCAGATTCCATATGGTTTGGCCAACCATGGAAAACAAGGTATGATTGGAGAAGAACTTAAAAATCACTTTCCTACAACCCTGCCTGTAATTCTCATAAAGTAGATGCATTGCAATATCTCTTAAAAGTTATCAGGCAGCTGGGTGGCTCAGTGAATTAAGAACCAGGCCTAGAGATGGAAGGTCCTGGGTTTAAATCTGATATGTCCTAGCTGTGTGATCCTGGGCAAGTTACTTAACCCCATTGCCTAACCCTTACCACTCTTCTGCCTTGGAACCAATACATAAGACTGATTCTAAGACAGAAGATAAAGGTTTTGAAGAAGAAAAAAAAGTTGTTGGGCTTCAAGAAAACCTCCTTAGGCTGTTGTTACTTGCTATAACTTAACTTGGCAGCTGGCCCTATAGGAACAGGACCCAAGACAAGGCCTGGGAGGCAAAGGTAGTCCTGAACCAGACAAGACAAACCTCAGAGGTTTCAGTTTTGCTAAAAGCAAACCCTAAAGGGAATTAAACTTGAACAAATGTATTTAGTGTCCAGCACATACAAAATGTCACTATCACATCCCATTGCTTTTGAGAGGGGCTTTAGTTTCACAACAAAATGACGACGGCGACCAAAAAAAACCTTCCTGATGCATGGATCCCTTGGTATGTTCTGGTGTTTAAGCATAGTAAAGCACATGTATAGCACTTCACATTTACAAAAGTGCTTTCAGAGTCATCATCTCAGTAATAAATCTGTGAAGCTGGCAAAATAGTTACAATATTCCCATTTTGCAGATGAGGAAATGGAGGCATACAGCTTTTAAGTGACTCATCCAAGGTCTCATGGATATAAGCAGCTTAGGACTCCAAGTCCTGTGCCCTTCTAAGGTTAGAACACTAAAGGACATATCAAGGGGTAGCTAGGTAACACAGTGGATAGAGTGCCAGGTCTGGAGTCAGGAAGACCTAGGTATCTATCTGTGTGACCCTGGGCAAGTCACTTAACCCCCATTGCCCTTCTTCTGCCATAGAATCCATACTATGTATCAATTCTAAGACAGATAGCAAGGGTTGTTGTTTTTTTTTTTTAATTAAACAAATAGAGGGCATATCAATGGGGCTTTGGTTTTTCCATCTATAAAATGAGGGTATAGGACTGAAGGGTCTCTAAAATACCTTTCAGCTTTGATTGTCCATGGTTTTATGTGAGAGAAAGCATTCCCCCTATTCTTGAGATGGGAAGGAGAGGAAAGAGGGAGACCCTATATACTCCAGGAACATATCAAAAGACCTAATTTTATTCCAAACTTCTATGCCACACTATTTCTCATGATGTTCTATTGCATGCAAGAAAATCTGCCAAAGTACAGTATTTGATGAGCAGAAATTTAAAAAAAAAAATACCATCCCTAGCCAAGAGATTAAGACTGCTAATGCTTATTGTACAAGATTCCAGTCAGGACAGAACTAGGCCAGTTCTCAACATATGAAGGATTCTGGTTAGGGAGAAGTAGCAATAACTCTGACACTCTAAGATAGAGCTACCCTTCCCCATCCTGACTTGTTATCCCAGAGCAAAGCCCCTTGAGAGTTTGAAGTCCTCCCACTATACCTTACAACCTCAAACCTATCCAGTCTCATCTGATCATGAAGACAAAACAGGGTCCATCCAACATGGCAGACAGTGAGATAAAATGGTACATGGAATTTGCAATCTAAAGGACCTGGGTTCAAATCCCAGTTCTTTCCATGTGGCTTTGACTGAATCACCCTCTGTGCCTCATTTCCCTCATCTATAAAATAAGTGTTGGTCTAGATGGACCTAAAGTCTCTTCCAGTTTTAAATCTATGATCCTGTAAACCTCCACTGTCCCTAGTGAAAACTGGGTAATAGGCTTAGCAATAAAGAAATCACATATGCTTAGTGTTTCCTTTCCATTCACATAGTCCTTTAGTCTAACAGGTGAGAATTTCCAATGCCAAATCAATGAATGTTGACCATCAGCACTTAGTATGTACTCAGTTCTATGCCTGTAGATGACATATAATGGAAAGTTTTCTGCCCAAAATAACTAAAAGAGACAAAATTCAATGTTAGCCAAGTTGTAGAGAAACAAATATGCTCATATTGATGATAGAACTGCAAATTAGTAGAATCTTTATAGAGGACAATCTAACAGTTAATAAGAGTCCAAAAATAATAGTCTTAACTTTAAACTCAGCAATCCATTGAAAATATATCCTAAAAGTATCCTCAGGAACATTTTGTTAGAAATATGTAAAACATGATTATATGTCATTTCATTAGAAGCAAATCAAATTATGTCCAACAGTGAAAATAACTGAATATAAACTAAGGGATAACATTGTCATTAAATACTACAATGCCATTAGGGATAAGAATTAGACCTGTGATTTCAATGGTATAGAAACTCCCGAAAATGCCCTCCCAATGCAGGTTGGCATTCTTCTCAGGAACTTTAGGAGTTATCCATTGTCTGAGTGTCAAACACAAATAAAATTGGAGCCACTAAATCATGCTGAGGGCAACTAGAAAGTATAGTGGAGAGAGTACAGGACCTGTAGTTAGGAAGATGAGTTCAAGTCCAGCCTCAGATACTTACTAGCTATGTGATCATGGGCAAGTCACTTCATTCTGTTTGCCTCAGTTTCTTCATCTGTCAAATGAGCTGGAGAAGGAAATGTCAAACCACTCCAATATCTTTGTCAAGAAAACCCAAGTGTAGGGCACAACTAAACAACAAACAACAACAAACCATCCATAAGGATCCCTTATCGGATATCCCAATATGGGACACATATTGCCTTAGTTTTCAAATGTACTGTATTTTATTGCATCTTTACTTATTTTGTTAAATAGTTCCCAATGACATTTTAACCTAGTTCAGGCAGTCTTTGTGGGTCACATGGGGCCCACAGGCCTTGTATTTGATACCTCTGGCCTAGAGTGCAGTGCAAGATTAGGTGACACACCCAGGGTGTGTCAGAGGTGTAACCCAAACCCATCTTCCAATTTTCAGACCAGCTTTCTATCTGACATACTTGAATGCCATTATAACTGATAAATATGAGGAATATAAAAAAATTTGGAAAGGTCTATAGAAAGTAACATGAAAAGAAATAAGAACCAAAAACAGTATTCATACTATGTATTTACACAAATACAGAGATGAACAAATAAAGGGATTAACTAAACTAGGCTAAATGTACACAGAAATTGGTTTTAAAGTATTGTTAGCACCTGTTTCACTAAACTCTCCCACCGAGACTATATATACTGTTATGGTATCTCTTAAAAGCCAAATGTAATGTTGCAGAAAAGGCATTGGGAACTAGCAGTTTGGAGTTACTATGTTACTGTCTGGCAAGAAGGTACTTTTCCCTGTGAGAGAGAGATAAGAGATGATGAAATATGCAATTTACCACTATTGCCTGACAGAGGTGATAGACTCAGGGATTGAGAAATCCATTTTTTTAGTCATGCCTACAAAGGGATTAGTTTTGCCTGACTTTGCATATTTTCCCAAGGGTTTTATTATTGGTTTGTTTTGTTCTTTCAATGGGTGGGGAGAGATGGGAGGGAGAGAAAATAGATTTTCATTCATTAAAAATTTTAATTTTTTAAAAGGTGAGAAGAAATTTATTTCTCCTTGAGAACTGTTATGTTATGAAGAAGCATTATAAAGGGACAGCTATCTCTTCGTGGTGGCAAAACATTGGAAAATCAAGTCCTTCGACTGGGGAATGGCTGAACGAATTGTTGGTGATGAAATACTATTGTGCTATAAGAATAATGAACTGGAGGAATTCCATGTGAACTGGAAAGACCTCCAGGAATTGATGCAGAGTGAAAGGAGCAGAACCAGGAGAACATTGTACACAGAGACTGATACACCATGGTACAATCCAATGTAATAGACTTCTCTACTAGCAGCAATGCAATGATCCAAAACAGTTATGAGGGATTTAAGAGAAAGAACATTATCCACATTCGAGAAAGAACTGTGAGAGTAGAAACACGGAAGAAAAACAACTGCTTGATCACATGGGTTGATGGGAACATGATTGGGGATGTGGGCTCTAAGTGATCACCCTAATGCAAATATTAATAATATGGAGATGGGTCTTGATCAATGACATGTGTAAAACCCAGTGGAATTATTCATTCGCTGGGGGGGAGAGGGGAGAGGAAAGGAGGGAGGGAACATGAATCATGCAACCATGGAAAAACATTCTAAGTCAACTGAATAAAATTTTTCAATTCAAAAAAATAAATAAATAAAATAAAGGGGCAGCTAAGTGGCTCAATGGATAAAGAGTTCCACCAAGAAACAGGAAACCAAGGATTCAAACCTGGCCTTAGACATTTCTTAGCTGTGTGACCCTGGACAAATCACTTAACCTCAATTACCAACCCATACCATTCTTCTGCCTTGGAACCAATTCATAGTATTTCTAAGATTGAGGGTAAGAGGAAAGAAAGAGGAAGGGAAGGAGGGAGGGAGGGAGGGAAGGAGGGAGGAAGGGAGGAAGGAAGGAAGGAAGGAAGGAAGGAAGGAAGGAAGGAAGGAAGGAAGGAAGGAAGGAAGGAAGGAAGGAAGGAAGGAAGGAAGGAAGGAAGGAAGGATCATAAAGAGAATTCTATGAAAGGATTATGAGGAATTTTCGGTTACTGTGTATTCTAGAAAGATTGTTTCCTGTGATGACTAGAAAAAGGTCTAACATAACTCATTTCCTGAGACTGAATTTAACTCTTAGGAAGAATTAAGAGGATCTTGAGAGATATTAACTTGTATTTGGGAAGAAATTAATGGTGAAATTGTATTTCTGAAAGTAAAGAGAAGTTATTTGCTTTGGAGGTTATTCTGGATATGATCTTTTTCACAGCCTAAACATGTTGTAATTAAATATCTGTCTTCATTTTATTAAGGATTTCATTTGCTAATAAATTGTTTATTTGGTAGTTTTAATAGTTACTTAATCACATGAAATTAAAAGATTTACTACAGAGAAAGATATGATTAACTATGATTAGGAAAGGAAATGCTTCTCCAGTTTATTTAATAAATAATATTTAATAAACTGGGGAAGGGAATTGAGTCTACTGATTACTAAGAAAGAGATTACAAATTTATTTATACCAGGTTTGCACCCCAAAGAGATAATAAAAGAGTTGTACAAAAATATTCATAGCTGTGCTCTTCAAAAAATTGGAAAATGAGGGGGTGTCCCTGTAAAAGTGAAATTTGGGAAATGTATCAAACTACATTTCCCGTGGTCCAACGGGTTTCCGTTTCCGGTTTTTGGGCTTGGGAAGGCTTACGTCTTGACGCAGGGAAGAGCTTAAATCTCCTGGGTTAGGAGGGAGTGGTTTCTCTTTTGCCAGCAGGGTCTTGGCCAGCAGATTTGGGAGGTAGAGACAGGAAACAAAATGGAGGCGGCAGTTTTGAATGCTTACAAGCGCGTGGTCTGATAACTTTATCTATCAACATGGCTTTAATTAAAATACTAATTTATATATTTATACAAGCCTTTATCATTTTTCATACTTATATCCCTCACTTGGGGAATGGCTGAACAAACTGTGGTATATGATGGTGATGGAATACTATTGTGCTATAAGGAATGATGAACTGCTTGATTTCTATATGAATTGGAAAAGACTTCCAGGAACTGATGTGGAGTGAAATGAGCAGAACCAGGAGAATATCATATAGAGAAACTGAAACATTGTGAAATGATCAAATGTAATTGACTGTGCTACTAGTAGCAATGCAATGATCCAGGATAATCCCGAGGGACTCAGGAAAAAGAATGTGTTAACCACATTGAGAGAAAAATTGTGGGAGTAGAAATGCAAAAGAAAAATATTATTTATCACTTGTTTATATGGGTATATGATTTGGGGTTTTGGTTTTGAAAGATTACTGTATTACAAAAATGAATAATATGAGAATAGGTATCAAGTGATAACACATATATAACCCAGGGGAATTGCTTGTCAGCTCTGGCAGGAGGGAAGGAAGAGGGGAGAGAAAATGAATCATTGTAACCCTGGAAAAATATTTTAAAATAAAAATAAATACATTTTAAAATAAATAAAAATTTTAAAACCAGGAAGAAAGAACATGATAGACTATGAGCTTCTTGGTAGCAGGGATTGGGTATCACTACTGCTTAGCACAATGCCTGGTGCCAACTAAATGCTAATTGACTGGTTAACTGACAGTCTGGCAGGATAGAGCAGAGCCCCCAGGAGACAGGAAAACAAATGATGAGGCCGTTGCAATTATCTAGGAATGAGGTGATAAGGACCTGAATTAGGGCTACAGTAGAAATGGAAAGAGGGTGACACATGGTTCTATAAAAGGACGAAATTTATAGAACTCATGACAGACTTGAAGGGGATGGGTCAAGATGACTTCAAAATTTATATTCAGCATCTTGTCAACTGCCTCAGTTATTTCTCCCCTGATTGAAGACCTGAAGGGTACAGTAGTAAACTACTTACTCTTAAAGCTTTTCTTTACAAAGGGCTCAACCTCCAGAACTTTACAAGTAACTTGATTCTCCGTCAGAAGCTCTAAGTTTCAACTCAATGGCACATCATGCCCCCACATAATGCAAAGCATTTCTGAACAAAGATGGAGAAAACTACTCAGCTAATCAAACTGGGTCCACTATGAGTGGGACTTCATCGCTGTCAGACAATCATTCTAAACTTCCCTATCAACTCACTATTCCCCACTTCAAACCTTTTCATCCCTCCCATGGCTCCCCTTCTCCCTTTCTCAATTAAAAACCTTGCCTCATGGGGCAGCTGGGTAGCTCAGTGGATTGAGAGTCAGGCCTAGAGACAGGAGGTCCTAGGTTCAAATCCGGCCTCAGACACTTCCCAGCTGTGTGACCCTGGGCAAGTCACTTGACCCCCATTGCCCACCTCTACCACTCTTCCACCTATGAGACAATACACCGAAAGTTAAGGGTTTAAAAAAAAATGTAATGCCCAAATTGGAGCATAGAGTGGTATCTCTTTCTGTGGATGTGAATACAAAAAGATTCCAGCTTCTGAAACCAACAATCACCATGGACTTGACTTTCCCTCTCTATATAAAGTTCCCAACCTTCATTGGACACACACACACACACACACACACACACACACACACACACACACACACACACACACACAGTCTGAAACAAAAACTTCTACCTATTTATTTCAGAAGACTGGCTTGTCAGAAATCCCACCCAAAACTGAAGGGAGAATTATGGTTGATAGGCAGGCTAATTTGGCAAAGGTGGACAGAGAATTAGATTTAGTATCTGAGAAGCCTAGCTTTGAGTGTCATTCTACCGCTTCCTAATCTGGGCATGTTATTTCCCCTCTCTGATCTATAAAATGGGGATAATACCATTTGCACTACTTGGCTCAAAATGGGACTGAGATCTAAAGTGCTGTGTAAACTGTGAGTCAGCCATCATTATTATTTTATATTAATCTAGTTTTGAAATTCTGACTTTCCTGGCAAGGAAGTAGAACAATGACTTTCAGAGATTGTTCCTGTACTTCTTGGGAAATAACAATCCCCAAAGTTGAGCACCATCTCACCACTCCTTTTAATTCAATGTTCTTTATGGGGGTTTTTTCCCTCCAACTACATTGCCTCTGCCTCTATCTCCCTGAATTTCACCAGTAACAATATATGTGGGCTAGCAAGGCAGCTGTCCCTGGAGACACAGCTCTTCCCATCCATGCCTCTTCCAAGTGGTAAGAACAATAGCCAGCAGCATGAACAGTGGTGCAATGAATGACTCAGCCTGCTGTGGCTTTGCATGGAGGAGGCAGGTGTCAGTTTCCTGTCCTATCTCCCCAGTGTCCTCCTGTCATCCACTGGCCTGAGGCAGAGGGTTTCTTCATGACTTTCAAGGATGGACTTTGAGAGGTCATTGGAATTAAATCAGAAAGGTAAGGACTGCTATCACCTTATTTTACAGAAGAGAACACTGGGGCCCAAAGAGGGCAAAGGACATACCTGCAGTTAAATAGGTATCAAAGAGCTCCTGCTGCTAGAGAAGTCTCACTCTTAGTAAGAAATTCTCTGAGCTAATTTGCTAGGTGGTTTATCCCTGAATCTCTTCATCCTCAGTGGGGACCACTATAAGATATACATCCCATAGAGAGCTCCACTACTCCAGCCACCTTGGAGATCACACACTGAAGTCATTCATTTTCCATATTTTATTTTAAAACAATAGTAAACAATTTTATTTATCGTCTTAATCCAAACCACCTGACATCTGGCTTATCTCTGGCCAAAAAATAAAATGGGAAGGAGAGAGGAATATGGGGACTGACCTAACTTCCCTGGAAATAAGCCCATTTTCCTGACATCTGGAATGGTTTGGGGATACTGTCTTTGCAAAAGAGAAAAGAAAAGCACCACCAAGGCGTGCTTCAGCAGCAGCAGCTCAGGAAACCAATTTTTTTTCTTCAGTGATTTGAAAATGTCCCAAACTGTCCAGTTCAATTCTAGATATTTCTTGGGGTTTAGACATATCTTCCCCTCAATGATTCCATTTAAAAGCAACTTTAAAACAAGAGACCCACATACAAGTAAAATAACCCTTATGACAACTTCCTCAAGACATCCAAGTTCTTCTGTCCAGCATGAGACCTGGTCTGATCAAACATATTGCCAGCTAACATATTTCCAGTCTGTAGTAGCCCCCCGTGAACGGGCTGAGACTTCACTCACTCCTTTGGAGTGAAGCCTCAAGGAAAGACAAGTATCTGAGCCCAGCAGGGGAAGAAGAGTGGTTGCAGGCACACACGCCTAGCTCAATTCAAGGTTCTTTCCTTTTTGTTTTGAGTGGGTGGGTGGGTGGGTAGGTAGGGGATCTGAAGTGTCTGGGACACTAGAAGTGGGAAGAGGTGAAAGGAATTAAAAAGCAATTGCTACCTGATGGCAAGACAAAAAGACAACTGTAAAACAGCTCAGGTTTCCCATCTACAATGTAAATAACATTTTTAAAAAGTTCTTTCATTATAGAAGGTACAACCCATTGCACGGCCAGGGATCAGAGAAGGCTCTTGGATGAGATCACTGCTGTCAAGAAATGTCATAACCAGACCAATGAAGCACTGTTTCTCTAAGTTATCATTCTCCCAAACATGGAAATAGCTGTGTTACAGGGAACAATACTCAGAAACAGCATCCACCATAATAGGCTATTATCAGCAGAGAGAAGATAGGAATCAGAAAGGGATGATTTCCCCAGATGTTCTGCCATAAGCCCCCATGTTCCACAACCATGCTAAGAGGAGAGGTAGGCTGCTTCCTAGTGTTCAAAGCAAAATGTCCATCAAGCTTTGTTTCTTCCATACAAAGTGCAGATAGATGGAACTGATGTCATCCAAATGGTCTGGAGTTTAAGACTCTTCCTGTGCCACTGAGAAACCAACTCTCCTCAATGGTTTCCTCTTCAGAAAGGCATTTCTCCAGCCCTAGCTCCCACCTCAAAAATCAAATTAATCTTAGAAAAAAATAATAAATAGCATGTATATTTCATACCACCTAAACTCCACGCAAATAATTGGCTGTTCGATTTTTCCCCACTCACTCTGTCTCAAGCTCTCAGATGAAAGCTTTCTTCTTTCTCCTCTATCATCCCACCCTCAACCCCTTCCTCTGGCCTCCAATGTTAGAGTACATTCTGTCTCTCAGTGTGCAGTGGTAGTATGGGCAAGGTCCATTTGCATCCTGGTCCCATAGGCAGTGGGGACACCTGGCAAGCCACCCAAGCCAACACCCAGGCCTCTGGATCCCTGCTGAAGGCCCCAGTCTGGCCTTTGGTCCCTCTTGTTGATTAAAAAAAAAGAAAAAGAAAAAGAAAAAGGCTTCATGTGGTGACTTGGGTCTGTCGAGGTCTCCGTGGCAGCATCCTACCAGTCAGATCTGTGGGGCTGGCCCAGCCACGCCCAAGCACTCTCACTGCAGCTTTGTACCCAACTTTCGCTGTCTGTTTCTGCAAGGTGGCATTGAACAGGTGACCGGAGAATGGTAAAAAAGAAACAAAAAGTAAGGTCTTCCTCTATGAGGGTAAACAATTCACTTCCCTTTCCTCTAAAGTTGTGTTGGCAATCTAACTATCAATAATATGGAATTAGGTCTTGATCAATGATACGTGTAAAACCCAGTGGAATTGTGCGTTGGCTAAGAGGGGTTGGGGGTTGGGATTGGGGGAGAGGGAAAGAACATGAAATATGTAACTAGGAGAAAATATTCAAAATAAAAAATAATTTCAAAAAAAAAAGTTGTGTTGCCTATGCCACATGTACTAGAGAGATATGGCACACAATGTGAGAATAGCAGTTTGGGCACTCTGTCTCTAAAGGTTTGCCATCACTGTTCTAAAGTCTTTCTCTGCTCTCTATAAAAGTATTTTTATTAACACTTCTCAGTTTAGAAAGAAATTGTTCATGCCCTCTGTCTCATTTGATTTTCATGACAGCCTTGTGAAGCAGGGATGTCAGCCAAGAAATATTATTCCTACTTTACAGATAAGCAAACTGAAACTCAGAGAGAAGGGCAGTTATTTGCTCAAGGTCACACACCTAAAAGAGGTAGACTTCAATCACCATTTAATATAGTCTTCACTATGTCATAATCCCCAGGCAGGCAGAAAGGCAGGCAACTCTCTCCACCCCTGGCCAGCTGTGTCCTTTTTGCCATTAATGAGATTGCCTTGCCCCAAAGCCCTCAAATCCTCTTTCCTAACACATGTGGGACTTTACCAATTCAGCTTGTTATTCTAATTTAGCCCAGGATGCACATCTCTAAAGTGGCCTACCAGTCCACACACCACTAGGATTTTCTTTCTTTTTCAGGAACCCTGGTAACTCTCTCATTTGGATGGTTATTAATCCTCTGGATTGGAAAACTATATACTTGGCCAGAGGGATAGGCTCTTGATTCAAGGCCAGTCTCCTATCGTACTCACCTGGCCTCTGCTCTGGTGACTGTGTATTCAAACCACAGGACATTGGGGATGAGGCTTGTATCTCGAATTAAGAAGAACTCAGAGATGGGCCTAGGGAAAAAGAGCAGCAACACACTCAGATAGCTCATCTTCTGCAAAGCCAGCCCAGAACCCTCCCAAACTATCAAGTCCTGAGGAAAGAGTCCAACTGTCCTGAAAGAGAGCCAGGGGAATAAGGGAGGGAGTCCTCAAGTCCTGATGATGAGACTGAGTCAAACAGCAGCCAGTTCTCATTGTAAGGGCATGGAAGGTGCTGAAAGAGATAGTGTTGGCTTGCCACATCTGACTGGGACCAAAGCTCCAGGGACTATATTCTCATATAGTTCTAGACACAGAGTCTGGTGCATGTAAGTCTGAGACCTGAGGATTCTGAACTGTGCCTACACAGGGAGAAGATATTGTCCTAGAGCTCAGAAGTTCTAAGCCAGAGGAATGCCCAGAGTCTAAGCCACAAATTCCTAAGCACGTAGATAGAGTAAAGGTGATAACTGGGTCTTCCACATTTCCTGAGGCTCATTCAGAATCTTAAAACACCTTCCTACTTGGGATTTTGTAAAGGAAGAGTCTGGAGAGCCTTGACAATGGAGACCTGAGCTAGCAATCAGGATGCATGGATTCTCTTCCTAACTTTGCCACAGGTCAGTCCTGACAGTATGCAAACCATCCCTGGAAGAAGAGCTCCCAATGGACCCAGGGAAGAATGAGAACATGGGGTGGGGAGGAAAAGGTCCCTGAACACCCTGGAAGAGAAGAAGTTGGGGAAAAGGGATTTGGGAGGGAATTACCAGGCTGCTATCCTGGGGAACAGTGGAGTGAGGATCTCCTGTGTGAAGGCAAACCACGCAACAGCCATGATGCTTCCTGCAACACCTCCATAGAGAACCTGGCTCCAGGTGTGGTACAACAAATACACTCTTCAGCAGAAAGCAATGGGAAGGAACCAATGAGAGAGATAGACATACATCAGACAGACAGTTCCTAGAAGCCCAGGATGCCAGGTCAGAGCTAAGGCTAAGAGGCAAAGATGGTCAAGTGCCTAGCACCTGAGACGCGATCCGTGCTTCCCATGGGTTCAGTTGGACAACTCCTTTCTTGAAGGTTCAGCAAGGTTCTGACCTCAAGCCCAGGAACCCTAAACTCCAAATCCATGGAGGACCTCAAGAACAGTAAGGCTAAGTCTTATTTATGGGGGAGTTTCTTGAATCTAACCAAAATGTGGTGAGCTAAGTAGGGACCAGGAATGGTGAACAGATAAAAGCAGTAATTAGGACTTCCTCTTCAGTATGTTAAGCGGAATCCTAAAAAACAACTCCATCATATATACTCCTGCTCTGTAGATTACTATCCTTCAGTTTTAATAATTTGGTGGCCCCCATGGCTGAGTTATCTTCAGTATCCATGGGAGGGAGAGAGGCCTAGGGTTATGCTTACAGGCCAAAAATGAGCCAGAAAGGGGAGAAGCTAAGCTTAGGGTTAAGTAAAGGAACCCAGGGACAATTAAGAGGCCCTGAGGGGAGGGACCAGTCCCTGAAGGAGCTGTGAACAGAGGAGGTAAGAAAGATGGATGAGCAAGAAGGAGGGCAAATACCACTGCATACCTACTATATGAGACGAGAAAGGCTACTGTCACAAGGCCCAGAGAGAGCACGTGTCTCCATAACAAGTCCAAAAACCTGGCGTTGTTTGTTTGATGCATTCTGGAAAAGGGGGGAAGAAATAGGGGCTGGTCAGGAGATTGGTAAAACAGGTCCTTGGCCTTTCATTCCTCAGTGCTGAAGTAACAATCTTCACTGCTTAGGCCTCAGCATCCTTGACCTCTCCTTTCTGCAGCTTTTGACCCCAATAACAATTAACACCTTCTGAAAACATGGCTTCTAGAACACCCCATTTGCCTGGTTCTCCTTCAATATCTTACTACTTTACCTAAGTCACTTTCCATAGATCTACTTCTCTATCTTGCTTCCTAACCATGGCTATCCCAACCAAGTGACCCAGGGACAAGGCAAGGATTCAAGTGGAGAGGAATGTCTTTGACCATTCTAGGAGATGGGTACAGGAGATGCCAGTACTTAGACAAAGTTCTCAGCCAGAGCCAGTGGGTGGCTTGGAGTGGATGAGGGCACAGAAAAAATGACTACCAAATCTGAGATGTCCATAACCACAGTAGTAACCGCCCCCCTCAAACTTTCCCAGGAAAGTACTTTACCTTAAATAAAGGAAAAGGAAGGAGTAGACTGAGAAGAACCACATAAACTGGGAATGGCTGGAAGGCATCCCATATTTGGTATTCACCATGGAGTGGGTATCTAAGAACAAGCAGACAACGTCCATCAGGCAGCGTCTGGGGCACAGAGATGTTGTCCCCCTGGATATCCAGTTCCCCCAAATCTTCATCAAGCTTCAGGTCTCCCACTGCACCCCTCCAAAGGTCCCACCATACCTCCACAGGGCCGGGGCTCCTGGATAATGTGCTTTATTAGCCAGTTGACCCCCTCGTTGAGTACCAGGCCCCCCAGGAAAGAAATCTGTAAAAGAAGGAGTGGAATCAACTCTGCCTTTGGAACCCATAACCAAATCCCTCCCTCCCCACCCAGATGCTGACCCGAGCCACTATTCCTAGATGAGAGGATTAATCTGGGGCCATCAGGATAGTAAAAAACACTGATGTATGGATACATATGTGTGCACACACATATACACACACACTGCTAGCTTGCCTAGGTGTGAGTGCTATCCTGGTACAATCGAGCAAGGCAAACACAGTGTAGTGGGAAAGAGTACTGGATTAGGAATCAGAGGACTTGGGTTCAAATCTTGCCTCTTCCATCTACTACCTATGTGTCCTTGGGCAAGTAACATCAGGTCTCTTGACTCCCGAATTCCTCCGTAGTAAACTGAGGCAGTTGTACTAGATGAGACCTGAGGTTCCTTCCAGCTCTAATTTCTATGATCATCTGCAGCAGGAGTCCTGGGTCTGGGAAACTCCCTGGCTTGCCTTAAGTCACCTAGAACAACTGCCTACAACATGGAAGAGGGCCACAGGTGTTTCCCCACTGCTTCTTACCAGTCTTATAGAGATAAGCCTCCCCACAAATCAAGAAGAGGTAATGTACAGAGTCACAGTAAGGGGGAAAAAGGGCTGGTGGGAGAGGGGGGTGTGGATGGACTCACAGTGTGAAGTTCTCGCTTGAATATGATGAGTGTCACAAAGCCAACAATAACGAAGATGGGGCTGAGGCTCAGGTATGCAAGGAGGTGGCCAGAAAGATCACCTGGGGATGGTGGGAGGCAAGGAAATGGAGAACCAATCAGAAACCATCTGTTTCAGTAAGAAACCCAGCAGAAAGCCACCAAAAAGCCAGTGCAAGGGCTCAGAAAGCCCAGGAGAAACCTTCAAGTCTGACCCAGGACAGCAGTTCTGATGGTGAAGGCTGACTCCACACCATGAGAAGGGAGCAGGAATCGCAAAGCAGAAGCTCCAGTTAACCAGCCTTTGCAATGGGAGAAAGCAGGTTCCAAGAGAAAGCCACATCTCCTTGGCTCCTCCCCAAAGAAAGTACAGAGGAAAGCCGAGGAAATGAAGAGAAGAGGCTCAGGGTCTTTCCCTGCAGTGACCAAAAACGAGGATACAAGTGACTCAACACAACTTATGCTTCTTGTATGGAAACTCAGCTTGAGGTACAGACCACCCCCTAGACAGTGTGGCTGCCTCTCCCCACCCAATACAGCCCTCCCAGGTTGCAGGCTCCTGTGGCTTCAGAACATTTTCTCCTTCTTTTAGAAATACACTCTAAAACCAACTGAGGCTCTTGATTCTTACCCTAGGGCTTAACCAATCTCTGGGGAAAAGAGAGGAGAGGGAGAGGTAGTGGTGATGGAGAGTTGCAATTTGCCACCAGTTTTACCTTATCTATACTCTCTCTATGTCAAACAATACTTGCCCCATCTCAAACCTCTTCCTAAGGCCAATACCTGGTACATTTCCTAGAAAACAGCCCAGGCCAAAGGCCAGATCCATACTGAAATAATTCTAACATAGGAAATGATCCCAAACAAACCTAACTGGGCTTCAGCCAGTTTGCACAGAGATCCAGAAAACACCAAGTCAAGCTCCAACCCCAGGTAGAAAAACTGGGGGGGGGGGGGGAGAGAAGAACAGAGATCTTTGAGGCCCAGGTAACCCTGGGACTCCCAATGAATGACTCAAGGAATCCAGGCTGAGAGGGAAGCATTTGCCAGGGTGATTTCATTCCAAACTTCCTTCAGCAGAATCATAGCAAAGAGTTAGTCTAGGAGATGTTAAAAACCCCAGTCAAGAAATGAAGAGACCAGAGTTTGGGTCTGATTCTGTAATTAAATGTGGGACTTGGGCAAGTCATATTGCTTCTCTGAGCCTCAGTTTCCTTATTTGTAAGTCAAAAGACTAAACTACGTAGTCTCTAATACTATAAAATTCTATAGCAATAAAAAATATTCGTAGAATTTAAGGACTTATATCTTCTTTCTCTATCTCAAAATTCTGGAGAGCATTTGTTCAGCTCTCTTTGTTCCCATAATTCCTTACCTTACGTTAAACTCATCTATACACATGTAATATCCTATAGAATGGAAGCTCCTTGAAGGCAGGGTTTACTTCTTTTTCATCTTTATGTCCAGCATCTAGCAGAATACCTGGCACCTAGCAGCCACAGAAATTTCAACTGAATTTGAATAAGTACAATAGCATCTCTACTGAAACTTCCTGAGGCTCAGGAAGCTTAGGTAGACCAAATAATGACAGAGTTGGGATGCTAAACAAGCTGTCTGATTGTAAGAAAAGTGTTCTGTGAAGACCAGCAAGCTGCATCCTTCAAGTCTATATTCTTGGGGGTATCTAGCAGAGTCAGACACAAAAAGGTTCCTGATCAAGGCCTCTAATGCCTTTAGCCATTTCTCTGAGGGTCGTGGCTGAGTCTCTTGTCCGCTTCCACTGTCTACAGAAGGTCTAAATAATATTTTTTTTTTGGCAGCAGCAAAGGGGAGATATAAATGGGACAGAACAGTGAACACACAATGATGACATGTGACAAGAGATATCCTTTTGCTGATTCCTCTCCTCTTTCCAGAGCCCAAAAGCAAGGATACTTGAAGGAGCCAAATCTGCCAAACAACAGACTCTGTGTTCCCCTTAATGCAAGCGGAGGCAGGAAAGATAGGGATATTCCCACTGACTTCAGCAAGAAATCACTTTTGATTCATGTGGTTTCTTTGTTTTGTTTTGTTTTTTCATTTTGGGAGCTGGGGGGGGGGGGTGATAATCATTATTGCCCAAAAATCCATCTCATTGAGGCAGCTAGGTGACACAATGATTAGAGCACCAGATTTGGAGTCCAGAAGACCTGAATTCAAATGTGGCCTCAGATACTTTCTATATGTGTGACCCTATGCAAGTCACTTGACCCCAATCACTTAACCCTTGCCCTTCCCTCTTAAAATTGTTACTAAGATATAAAGTAAATGTTTTAAAAAAAAACTATTTTGTTGGTTATGCAAATAGCTTAGGAAAATCTGTATACCTTCACCCTTGGAGGGGGCTAAGTGAGCTAAGGACCAAACTTTCTGTCAAACTTCTGTTGTTCAGTGAGATAGAAAACAAAACTATTCAGCTATATATTTCCCTCTAGACTGGGCCTTGGATTAGTTGGAATATTGTGTGCTATATATACATTGTAGAATTTAAAATCCAATTAGGTGTCCTTTTTCTGCATAGGAATGGGTCTTGGCTATGTAACCCTGGAACTTCAATATACCCCAACTTAAGTCTAAGAGGACTCTTTCCCATAATGACATTATTTCATCCTCAGGATGGATTTGGCCTTTGTTTGGCTGTTTCAAAAGCAATACTGTACCAGGTATTGTTCCCAAATAGCTGTGAGATGTAGGGCAACTCACTTCATCTGAGTCTCAGTTTCCTCATCTGTAAAATGGGAATAACATACAGCTATTAAAACTTAAAACTGCACCAGAATTTGTGGTATGACCTGTATTTTCTTTGTATTACTACCCAACCTCACAGGATGGTATTGAGAAAAGTACTTTGTAAACTTGAAAAAAAAAAAAAAGAAGAAAGAAAGAAAGAAAGAAAGAAAGAAAGAAAGAAAGAAAGAAAGAAAGAAAGAAGGAAAGAAAGAAAGAAAGAAAAAGAAAGAAAAGCTGTAAAAACATAAGTTCTGAATCCTGTGTCAGACTTGGAAGCATATGCAGACAAAGGGCAGGACCAAGCTTTCCAGGTCAGCATCCTTCCCACCCTCCTCCCCCAAACACACACACACCCCTTTTTAACAGATCACAAAAAGCAGGCGGAAACTCATTCCTTCACATCCCGTCCTTTCCCCAGACAGCCTGGGCTCAGTCCAGCCTTTGGAGCCACACCACAGAGTCCAAAGGGTCCCAGGATCCACATCCTGCAGCAGGAGAGTAGGGGTCAAGGGAGGGGGAGGGGGAAGATTTGACCCGGGGCGCCAGAGGAAAGAGTCTCCCGGCTGTAATCAGAGGCAGCTTCAGTGGGGACTTCTCCAGCTCCTGAATGCGACAAGGCGGTCAAGCGGCGTCTACAGGGGGCAAGGAGGATGGGCGGCTGGCCCGAGACAAGGAAACTCCCAAGTGCTCACGCACCGTCCCCTCCCAAGCCGAGGGGGCAACACTCCCTCGGCATCTCTGATTCTCTAGTCTTCAGGGGGCAGTGGCGGGGGAAGAGAGAGTCCTGAGACCCAAACCATTCCATGCACCTAACAACTCTGCACCCCACAAGCCCACTTCACGGGTCCGTGCCACTGAGCCCAGGTAACTAGCCGCGCAGGCGCAGAGTGAGTGAGCCAGCGGCTCACAATTTAGCACAGCTCATCGCCACCTCACTGCGCTTGCGCATTATGCTCAGCGCCGGGACCCTTCAATGGCTCACTATTTGACAGCTGCCACCCCAGCCCCCGGCTGCCCCCTCCCCTGGCTCACCAAGGAAGGTAGAGGCCGGGTGAGGAGGGGCGAAACACAGGGGAGATTTCTCTTGAGAGCCTGGGGCTGAGTTTTACCTGCAGGATATTCGACGTGGGTGAGGGTCACCGGCCGCCATGAAGCGGGGAGCGAGCACTGTCCGTCCGCTGCCATCTTACCCGGAGACCGGGCTTTGCCTATTAGCCAATCAGGAGAAAGAGGGGAGATGGTTCTGCCCTATCACGCTTAGACGACTCTTCACACCCAATCGTCGGCCGCTACAGGTAGTGGCGCAGCCCATCAGCGCGCAAGCCATCGGCCTAGCCAGAGCAACGAATCAGAGAGTGGGGTTCGTGGAGCCTTCGAGCTTCCCCCACTGGGGTTCAATCCATTGCAAGCACAGGTACAGTCCTGGCCAATCAGAGCAAGGTAAGGTTACAGCCCATAAACTGGAGCAGTGTGACCAATCAGAAAAAGAGACTGACGCCAAAGGGGCGGGCAGAATGAACCAATCAGTCTTTAGCTTGGGGGGCGTGTTGGACTTTGGTGGGAGCTTTGGTTTGGGGGCCTGTCTCAAGACTTATTCGTGCTCTAGAGTAGTTGGGGTTCCGCTCTGACCTTGGGTCTGCGCTTTTTAGTACCGCCTAGTCCTAGATTGTTCTCAGCGGCAGGGTCCCAGGGCATTTATAGCTCCTTAGTCGGTCTACCTAAGAACTGAGGAATTAAGAGCTACTGTTGTCTGGGATTGCTCAAATCAGTCTCTTTGGACGAATAAAAAATCCGAAGGAAAAAAACCTATTTTTTAAAAAATTATTTCTCTCCTTTTTGCTCTTACCCCGTCCTTGAGAAGGCAAGCATATCAAT
Organism: Gracilinanus agilis; assembly: GCF_016433145.1. Classification (NCBI taxonomy): domain Eukaryota; kingdom Metazoa; phylum Chordata; class Mammalia; order Didelphimorphia; family Didelphidae; genus Gracilinanus; species Gracilinanus agilis. The sequence continues at coordinate 283,648,544 of NC_058131.1, forward strand.
TATACATGTGAAGCCCGGTAAAACATATTTCCTTATTAGCCACACGCGAAAGCAAGGATAATGAAGTTTTTAAAAGATGCTTCCGTCTGCATTCAGAGTTCATCAGTTCTCTCTCTTTCTCCTTCTTTTAGAAATAAGCATGGATAGAATTTTTCATCAACTATATTCTTGTTAAAAGAACAATTTATTATCCTTCAGACTAAGCCCCTACACCTACATCCATAGTCCTCCTGTCTGGGAGAATTGATCCCTTAGGAGGGCTGGCACAGTAGGACCTGGAGTCAGGAAGAGGTATTATAAATCTAGCCTTAGAAAATAGCTGTGACCTGGGAAATCTTATTATCCCACAAGATTGAATCTGCTCCAGGGGATTTCTGGCACCCATCCCAGTCTTCTCATTTCCCACCAGCTATACTACTTTTATGTCTCTTTGGATTTCTCCATGATACTCCAGAGTGCAGGGTATCTTCCCATACTCCTTCCCCCAGCCACTGGAACTCAGCTTTAGTCTTCCCCTTTTAGATTATAAACTCCTTGAGGGCAGGACCTGTCTTTATTTGTATTTGCACATGGAAGGTGCTTAATAAATGTTTATTGACTATGCCTGTAAACTGGGTAAGTCCCTGCCAAATGAGGCAGTCACCTTTGTCTACATCAATTTTCTCATCTGTAAAATGAGGATAATAATATCGCCAACCTAGAAAGGTTGTGAAATTAAAATGAGATATCTGTAAGGTGCTTTTAAATAAAATGCTTTAAATACTATATAAATGGTAGCTGTTATTATCTGTAAGATAGGGATAATAATATTTGTCCTACTTACTTTGCAGGATTTGGGGAAGAACGCATTTTATAAACTTTAAAACACTATATAAAAAGTGGCTTATAATGACTCTTTTTTTTTTTTTTAACCCTTAACTTTTGTATATTGGCTCCTAGGTGGAAGCGTGGTAAGGGTGGGCAATGGGGATCAAGTGACTTGCCCAGGGTCATACAACTGGGAAGTGTCTGAGGCTGGATTTGAACCTAGGACCTCCTGTCTCTAGGCCTGACTCTCAATCCACTGAGCTACCCAGCTGCCCCTGGCTTATAATGACTCTTGTTTTCTCTCATTTCAAAAAATTCTGTTTGCCCTTCTTATGTGAAAGGTACAAAGATGTGAAAAATTCTGGTCCTTCCCTCCAGGCAACTTACAGTCTTTCCAGGATCACATACCTTTTTTTTTCACATAAGTAGGCAAAAACATTTCTTCGGAATTAGTCCTCAGACACTTTCCTTTACACTCTTCAGACAGCTCTGACTCAGTTTGAGCTTTGAAACACATCCCATTACTCAATACACAGCAATAAATGTTCATAGTAACCTAGTGTTTTATAAACCTTAAGATCCAAGCTTTTGGGAGAACTCACTATTTGACAAAAACTGCCAGGAAAACTGGAAAACAATGTGGCAGAAACTAGGTATAGACTAGCGTCTCACACCATATACCAAGATAAAGTCAAAATGGATACATGATTTAGAAATAAAGGGTGATACTATAAATAAATTAGAGGACCATGGGATAATTTGCCTGTCAGACATATGAATAAGAGAAGAATTTATGACCAAACAAGACATAGAGAATATTATGAGATGTAAAATGGATAATTTTAATGTGTTAAATTAAATACAATAAGTTAAAAAACCAAATGCAACTAAGATTAGAAGAGAAACAAAAAACTGGGGGAAAATGTTTATAGTAAATGTCTGACAAAGACCTCATTTCTCCATATATAAAGAACTGAGTCAAATTTATAAACATTTAAGTCATTCTCCAATTGACAAACAGACCAAGAATATGAACACCTATCAGATTGGTTGTGGAAGACCAAGAGCTTAAAACAGCACCCCCCCCCCATTCTCTCTCCTCTGTTCTATAAGTTTACAAAGAGGACATAGGTGCAGAGAAGAGAGCAAAGTAACCTTGAAAAAGATATGGAAAGAGAGAAAGCAGAGAGAAATCTCCCTGGCTCCAGAGGCTAGGATCTAGTCAAAATTATTTTTGTTGACCATTTGTTTCCCTTAATGAGCTACCTTGATAGAGAGTAGATAAATATGCACATTGCTTCTGGCTGAGAGGCTAGAACTGCAGAAGTCTGAGAGAGCTAGCAGTAGCCTAAAGCCTGTTGATAGAGTAACATGGTAGATTAAAACTAAATTGTTAGTTAGGGGCAGCTGGGTAGCTCAGTGGATTGAGAGCCAGGCCTAGAGATGGGAGGTCCTAGGTTCAAATACGGCCTCAGACACTTCCCAGCTGTGTGACCCTGGGCAAGTCACTTGACCGCCATTGCCCACCCTTACCACTCTTCCACCTATAAGTCAATACACAGAACTTAAGGGTTAAAAAAAAAAAACTAAATTGTTAGGAGTATGCTGGTAACAAGTGCCATCCTATTAGCTCTTCAGTAACCCTCACCCCTGTCTCTTCCTGAGACCCAGTGCAACACTCTGGCCCATGAGACATCATAGTAAATCGTTATAATTGGTCAATGTGACAAAGATGGAAAATAAGAGATTTTGGAAGGGATGTTGGAAAATGGAAACACTAATGCACTGTTGGTGGAGCTGTGAACTGATACAACCATTCTGGAGAACAATTTGGAACCCCACTCCCACAGGCCATAAACATGTGATCACTTTTTTACCCAACAATATCACCACTAGGTCTATATTCCAAAGAGATCAAAGAAAGGGGAAAGGACCCACTTGTACAAAAATATTTATTGCAGCTCTTTTTGTAGGAGCAATGAATTGGAAACTTAGGGAATGTCCATCAATTGGGGAATGACTGATCAGGTAATATGATACTATTGTGCCACTGTAAAAGGAACTGATAAGAGTCTGAATGCAGATAGATGCATACCATTTTCACTTTATATCCTTCATGAGCATTTTCTTGTATGTGTGATGTGTCTTCTTTCACAACATGACAAATATGGAAATATGTATTGCATTAAAAAATCTATATCATGTTGTTTGCCACCTCAGGAAAGGGAGGAGGGGGAGGAGAGGAGGGAGGAAAAAAATTTAGATGGCAAAATGTCAGAAAATTATATATGTTTCTATAAATGTTTAAAAATTGGAAACAATATATAATAAAGCCTTAGGGGAAAAAAGGAAGAAAGAAACACAATCCCAAAAGCTTGGAATATGTTGTCTGGTAGATCTGTGGGTAAGGGAAGAATTTATGATCAAACCAAATTTGTGACCAGAGATAGCGCTATGGAATGTAAAGTGGATAATTTTGATTATATTAAATTTAAGAAAATTTTTGCACAGGCAAAGCCAATGCAACCAAGATTAGAAGGAAAATAGAGAAGTGGGGGAGGGTGGGGGAATTTTAATAGCAAATTTCTTTGTTACAGGCTTCATTTCTCAAATAGGTAGAGAACTGAGTAAAATTTATAGGAATACAAGTCATTCCCCAATTGATAAATGTCAAAGGATATAAACAGGAAGTTTTCAGAAAAAGAAATCAAAGCTATCCATAGCCATATGAAGAAATGCTCCAAATCACTATTGATGAGAGAAATGAAAAGTAAAACTATTCTGAGGTGCCACCTCACACCTATCGGATTGGCTAATATAACAGAAAAGGAAAATGACAAATGTTGAAGAGGATGTAGGAAAATTGAAATACTAATGCACTGTTGGTGGAATTGTGAACTACTCCAACCATTTTGGAGAATAATTTGGAACTATGCACAAAGACCTATAAAAACTGTACGTACCTTTGACCCAGTAATATTACTACTTGGTCTATTACCCAAAGAGATTTTTAAAAGAGTGGGGGACCTATATGTATAAAAACATTTACAACAGCTCTTTTTGTGGTGGCAAAAAACTGGAAATTGAGGGGAAATATTATTCGGAGGATGGTTCAACAAGTGGTAGTATATGATTGTGCTATAAATTGTAGTATACTATTGTGCTCTAAGAAATGATGAACACAGACTGATATAAAGTGAAGTGAGCAGAACCAGGAGAACACTGTACACAGTAACAGTGTATTACTGTTACTTATGTTTTTTATTTAATGATCAACTGTGAATGACTCATCTATTTTCAACAATACAATGATCTAAGATGATTTCAAAGGACTTGTGAAGAATGCTAACCATCTTCAGAGAAAGAACTGATGGAGTCTGAATGCAGATTAAAGCATACTTTTTTTAACTTTATTTTTCCTCTTGAGTTTTGTTTTTGTTTTTTTTTTTTGGTCTGTCCTTTATTTTGCAACATGGCTAATAAGGAAATATGTTTTGCACGACTGCACATGTATAATCTGTATCAAATTGTTTGCTTTCTCAAGGAGGAGTGAGATGAGGAAGGGAAGGGGAAATGTATTTGGAACTTGCAAGTTTTTTAAATGCATGTTAAAAATGGTTTTAACATAACTGGAAATATATATTTAAAAAATAAAAAGAAAGAAATACACTCCAAGGTCCAAAGGATCTCAAGACTCACACTCTGTCAGAGAAAGCAAAGGATCTAAGATAGAGGGCTCTTCTGAGGGTCAGAGAGAAGGTCTTATTTGGCACCAAGGAAGACATCACATATGTCATGTTCATTATATTTACTAAGAGAATAAAATCAGCTTGAGTTTTAAGGAAGTTTTTTGGGTTTGCCTTTCTTTAATAAGAATTGAAATGTAAATAGAAGAAAATTAAGATAAACTCTATATAATTATAATGATCTGGAAAGTTGACACTAGACAAGAGTTTTAAAAAGGTCCATCCTTCCTCTTTTTTGCCAAGGTGAGAGAAAATGGCTATTTAATACTGCACATACCATAATCAGTCTAAGTTGATATGTTGCCTTGTTTTACTCAACTTTTTTTTTCTTTTTATTCTTTGTTGCAAGGGATAGCCCAAGGGATTCGGGAAGGAGGAAAGATATATTCAAATGAATATGGTATAAAAATACTAAAGAAGCACCATGGCATTGGAAGCTGAGTTGACCTCAGAATCAGGAAACCTTGTGTTCGAGCCACTCCAGTATCTTTGCCAAGAAAACCCCAGAAGGGGTTGTGAAGAGTAAGATACAATTAAACAACAAATATTTGTTGTTGTTTTTTTCTCCTGAAAGGGAGCTAACATTTGTACTGCCCACCTCATAAGTCAGTTCTTAATGTTCTAGTACCTACAACTCTTCATACAGCTGCCCCTTCTTAAAGTTTCTGCTGTCTTTTAGGCATATCTAAATCCTCTATATCATTTAAGTTTCCAATCCTAGTCCTACCTTCTCTCTGAAATCTTCTCTGACCTCTCCAAAGATCAGGAAGCTTTATCTCCTTCCTCTGACTTCCTCTCCGGCCTAGGATTGGTACCAATCCCGTAGTACTTAGTTCTATAGCCTTTATCTTATTTCACCAACCAGTCAAGGGCTTTATTCACCCAGCAGATGGGTGTATGAGGAATGGCCAAACGAATTGTGGTATATGAATGTAATTGGATATTATTCATAAGAAACAGACTATGAATGCAGAGGAACAAGGAAAGGTTTATATGAAATGAATGCAAAGTAACACAAGAACAGGAAAACAATATACACAATGACATAATGATAAAAATGGGGGGGGGGGGAACAGCAAAGCAATTGAAACTGAAAGTTGGGAAATTATAATGGCCACGCTTGGTCCTAAAGAAGAGAAATGAGAAGGTGCTTCCCTTGCTTCTTTGCAGAGGTGGGGGACTAGTTATTGGACCATGTATATGTTAGACTTTCTCAATGTTGGTTTTGCTTCACTTTTTTTGTCCTTTTTTTCCCCTTGTTTAAAAAGATGACTCTCTGGAAGGAAAGGTTTTTCAGCTGTGTCCAACTCTTCATGGCTCCATTTCGGGTTTTCTCAGCAAAGATACTAGAGCGGTTTGCCATTTCCTCCTCCAGCTCATTTATAGATGGGAAAACTGAGACAAACATGATTAAATGATTTGCCCATGGTCACACAGCCAGTAAGTGTCTGAGACCTGACACTATCTATTGTGCCACCTAGCTGCCCCACTAGGAAAGGTAGGGAATAGAAAAATAAAAAGTATCAATAATTTTTTTAAATGGAAAAGTTCCTGAAGACTCTTGTCCCTACTAGAGCAAAGGACAACCTTTTACCTTTGGCACTGCAGGAGTAAAATGGTGTGGGCTCATTCATGTAAAGGGTCAATCAGGGCCTCAAACAAGTACCAACCTGCACACATCTAGAGTACTTCTTTATGTTGTAAATGGGTGACAGCAGAAGCTTTAAGAACAAGGGCAGTTGAACTTGGTGGTAATGTGAGAAAACTGAGACATTAAAGCACTGTTGGGGGAGTTGTGAACTGATTCACCCATTCTGGAGAGCAATTTGGATTTATGCCCAAAAGACTATAAAACCATACATCATACCCTTTTACACAGCAATATCATTTCTAGGTTTGTATCCCAAAGAGATAAGAAACAAAAAGGAGAAGGACCCATATGTTAAAAAATATTTAAAGTAGCTCTTTTTGTGGCAGAAAAGAATTGGCAAGTGAGGAGATACCCATCAGTTGGGGAATACCTGAGTAAGTTATGGCATATGATCGTAATGGAATATAATGACAAGCAGGAGAAGCTCAGAAAAACCTGGAAGGACTTAAACAAACTGATGTAGATTGATGTGACCAAACCAGAACATTGTACATAGTGACAACAATACTATACGATGAACAACTGTGAATAACAACAATCCCAAAGGACTCATGATAAAAAATGTCAGCTGCTTCCAGAGAAAGAACTGATGGTTTGAATCCAGACCAAAGCAAAACTTTTTTCACTTTCTTTTTTTTTGGTCCAGTTTCCTTTCACAAAAGGATTCATATGGGGAAATGTTTTATGTGATTGCATGTGTAAAATCTATGTCAAATCTGGGAGGGGAGGGAGAGGGATAGAATTTGAGACTCAAAATTTTTTTTAAAAATTGTTTTTTTACATATAATTGGGGGGGAAATGTCAAAATGAAAAGAAACAAACCAAACCCTAGGGCAGTCATTAGACAGAGCCATGGCTCTTGTTCTTTTTTGTTTGTTGTTTTTTAACCCTTACCTCCTGACATAGAATGGATATTAAGTATTAATTCCAAGGCAGAACAACACTAAGGGCTAGGCGATTGTAGTTAAGATTAGCCCAGGAAGTGCGGAGGTTGGATTTGAACCTGGGACCTCCCATCTCCAAGCCTAGCTTTCTATTCATTGAGCCACTTCATTTGCCCCTCCTGACTCCCATTCTTATCCCATTTCTGCCAATCTATGAATTTACCTTATGTTCCCCATGTACTCCTGAATCTACCACTGAATGGCTATGACCCTTTACAAGATGTCTAAGCTCCATTCCAGCCAAACAATTATCTGGGTCTATAATCTTTGAAAAGTAGGGAATGAAATACACCCCCCACTGCTATCAGCACAGTTCAGAATTCCTGGGCCAAAAGATGATAAATTAAATTGTCTAGAAAGGAGTACTCTTTAACTTGGTGAAATACCTCATCTATGCTGGCAGCTGCTTGGCTTTTAGAGGTTTCTCCTGCCCAGGGACTGGAGTTTACCAGTGTATGCTTAGATGTGCACTAAAATATATGCACTTTTCATCTGAATCCTTTTGTCACATCTTTATTATATTCCAAGCTGCATAATAGACCTAGTTTTTGTTGGCTGGGAATAAAAAAAAAACCTATTTGCCTAGATCCCCTAAGATCCAATGCATACAATAACTTTTTTTTTAATGTAAAAGAATTCCAAAGAACAAAGGACTGGGAACTGAGGTTCTAGTTCCAATTCTGTTATTAAATCAGCTGTGGGATTTTAAATAAGACATTGTCCCTCTAAAGGCCTCAGTTTCCCCATCTGCATAATGAAAGGGTCGTTTTAGAGCCAGGGTCCTTGATTTTTTTTTTTTTGTCTTAAACCCATTTGGCAGTCTGGTGAAGGCTTTGCACCTTTTAGAATATTGTTTTGGGGTGAGGCATCTGGGTGGCTCACTGGATTGAGAGTCAGGCCTAAAGATGGGAGGTCCTAGGTTCAAATCTGGCTTCAGACACTTCCCAGCTGTGTGACCCTGGGCAAGTCACTTGACCCCCATTGCCCAGCCCTTTCCACTCTTCTGCCTTGGAACCAATAAACAATATTGACTCCAAGACGGAAGGTAAGCATTTAAAAAAAAAAAAGTGTTGTTTTGGGTTTGATTTTAACTGAAGGCTTTTAACTGTTCAGTTAAGTTAGTGAAAATAAAGATGTAAATTTTTTTTCCATCCAAGTTTACAGGTCCTCTGAAATCTATTGAGGTTAAGAACTTATGGTTCCAATGACCTCTATTCCATGTTCTATGATTCTAAGGCAAAGAATAATTAGAAACATAGTGCCCTCATGATATAAAGGCTAAGACATAGGTCAATAATCCCAAATGTAGACTCAGATCAGATTTTTGAGGGCTACCAGATATCACTCAAATCAAAGACATGCCCATGGCCTTCTTGCCAGCTGCTAAGAGAACAAAGAATGCAATTTCTGAGTGAATTAGTAACTCGTGTCTCCCTTCAGAAACAAACTCCCCCCTTTTTTAATAAAATCCTTACTTTCTGTCTTAGAACCGATACTAAGTATTGGTTCCAAAGCAGAAGCGCGATAAGGACTAGGCAAATGAGGTTAAGTGACTTGTCCAGCATCACATAGCTAGGAAGTGTCTGAGACCAAATCTGAATCCAGGTCCTCCTGTCTTTAGCTCTGACTCTTTATCTACTGAGCCACCTTACTGCCCCCAATCCCCTCTTCTACCAAAAAGACCTCACACAGGCCCACATAGTTCCAGGATGAGAGTTTAAGAAAAAATTTTTTAATTATTTTTTATTTGACTCCAGTCAACACACTCCACCTACCATACAAAAGATAAAAGCTGCAAATCAGTCAGAGGCAGTTCATGGATAGGTAAACAAACAAAATCAAGTGAAATTATACCTTTATGAGATCAGAGCAGAAGACAAAGAGAGAAGGAATCAAGCACAAGGTTACATTCATAGATTGGGTGTGAGTGACAATGGAGTGTTGGAGGAATGGAGATTAGGAGAAGACCATTTCTATCTAGAAAGCACATTGCCCTCTTGGGGGACCAGTTCTTTATTGTCTATAGAGGCACATTTAGTACCAAAGGGAGCTATGAATGACTGGAATGATCAGGATTTATATCTTCTAGAAGTTTGGGGCAAGATGGTTTAGAGAAGGAGCGAGCAAACAATAAAATCTAGCAGGAAGGCAAATGTGTATATTTTATAAAATTTCATTCCAATCTTTTTATTCCCCTTAAAATTTGACTCGGGACCCTGCCCCAAAAAGCCAATTCTTGAGACTTTAAGAAGCCTAAAACATCCAAAACCCAACTTTTTGGGGGACAACCCAACTTTTCTGCCCCATTAAGGCAATTTTTAAAAAGTTCTACTCAAGTTCAATGCTGTATGTAATCACTATGAGTAAAGTGAGTCTGCAGGGCTAAGATAGAAACTCTTGAAAACGAGGATAGTTTAGAGAAATGTTAACATAACTTATCTATAGTGGCCAACTGTGTTAGAATACCAAATACGGCTCTCTAAACTTAGACTACATTGATAGAGTATTTGTTTTGCTCCCTAGCTAAATAAAAAGTTCTGGGAGATACATCTGTGAGAAAACAGGGTAAGGGGAAACGTCATCTACCCATCACTATTCTGCCCCAACCCCAGTACCTGACCAATCATAATGAAAGTGCTAGTTTGGATATAGTGCTAAGGGATGAGACACACACATATAGAGCAAGGACTGGGGCACAAAGGCTCTAGGTTTGGGAGTAATGGTTTCCTGGGAGGAAATCAACTGTCAGATACTGGGAAAGGAGCTCCTAGATGTTGAAAATGCTGCCCTCACAGCACTGGCTTCTAGAGCAATTCAAGACACCAGAAGGCTTTGGTCAGCTCTTTCCCAAGAGCACTGCCAGGAGTCTTTGGTGGTGGAGATGGAATATCATCCCAGTCTTTAGAAGGGGGAAACGATGGCCAAATAAGTCTCCTGAAATAGTGTTTTTGAATTCTTCAGAGCAGTTTAGTTGGCAGGTAAAGGAGAAGTGGCTGATTTTTTGTGCTGGTTAGACTCTACCCACTGGCCAACAATAAAAATATCACCTAAACAACAGGCCTCCCTGCCCATGCTTGGCAGACATTCATCTAGCCTCAGCACAGAGTGGCAGCATCAAGGATAATGGGCTGGCTTTAGTAGCAAGGAGGAACTGGAACACTTGGGCCAGAGCAATGAGTCCAAGTGGGTTTGTACATTTTGTAAGGAAATAAAACTCTGCAGATCATGGTCCATCGTCATCAGCTCAGGAATCATTCTAAGCAACATTAAATATGTAAGTGATCTTTCCAGGTAGAGGCTAGGAGGCAATAGATGCTCAACTCAACACTTACACAATATAAATAAAGGTTTAAAAAAAGATGGTCCTCAGGGCTGCTTCCTTCTTGCTGGAAGGAGAGGATTAGGAAGGGGCATTGATACATATTTGGCAAACTCTAAATGACCTTCTTTGCTCTGGTCAGCAGACTGGAGATTTGTGGTATAATAGAAACTGTTGTATCTAGAATCGGAAAATCTAAGTGGAAGTCTCGGCTCTCCCAATGACTAGTTGTGTGACTGAGCCAAGGTTCTTCACTTCCCTTGTTTCCTTGTTTGTTTCCTTAGCTATAAAGTGAAAGAGCTGGACTCAATGTTCTCATCTCTTTCCCACTCTTAACTTTCTGGAATCCTCCTCATCTCACTCCATTCTCTTCTCCCAGGTTCCCAGTACTTAGCTTTTGTCATCTACTTGGCCATTTGTGTTCCCACTCTACTGAGATATCCAAGCTATTCTTAAGCTCTTCACTGTAGATGAAATAGGAAAGGTGCCCATAGGCCAGAGGAAGAAAAACCAGCCAGTCAGATTTCTGACATTCATTTCCACTAGGAATCGTGGCCCTCACTCCTTTGGCTACCCCTTCCCTTTTGTGGACATCCTCCCCTGATATTCCCTTATCACAGACCAGCCCTGGCCCAAATTTCACAGGTGCCTCTGTACTAAGCTCCCAGCACTCTTATACTCTCTCTCTCCCTCTCTCATCCTTGGCAGTAGCAAAGAGTACCCTTTAATCCCATGGCCCCACATCCCTACTGAAAATGAGGTTCTTGACTCAACAAACCTACCCTAGGTCTCAAAGGCTCACAGCCAGTGATTCCATATCAGATGGTGTCTCTGGAGCAATCCTAAGGGCCTGCTAAATGTTAAGAGTTCCACCCCTATTCCCCTACCCCTCCCACTAGGTCTTTTCCTTTCTTTTCCTTGTTACATGTGACTCTCCTTCCTGTTCTTGCCCCTCAATCTACTTCATAGTCTTCCTTCCTCCATCATCACACCCTACAGCACATTCCAAGCACTGGATCTTCTCAGATTTGACTAATGACCCAACCAGCCTGAAGGGGACAGGACAAAGAAGCTTCACATTCTCAGCCTTCCAAGAAATTCACTAGTCCCTCCCCTCACCAAAGCACATCATCCCAGCTGCACTTCTAAGCCCACCTAGTGAGACACAGACATCTGTGCTGACCTGACTGCCAGTCTCACAAAAAGGCATTGCCAGCTGATTCCCCAGGAGAAAGAAGCCAAGGTAAGACATGTTAGCTTCCTGACCATGGCAAGGAAACTGCTACTGTATGACATATATGGACAAAAAGGAGTCGAGGAGGAGAAGGGCATCATGAATTGGTCCTTCTGAGCTGAGATCTGGGGCCTAGAATTCCAACCTAAAGGAAAAGAAGAAGCAATCGACTGGTCCAAGATACTGGCAGATTCCTGCATGGAGGGTAAGCAGATGGATCCTGAGGTCAGTGAAGGCAGGGGCTAGGCTGAGCCAATGCCACTCATGTAATTCAGAAGAGAGCAAGCCCCCATTGCCATAGGTGAGAATAACAGAGGAGAGGAGTCAGCCCTCCTCAGGATAGCATGGGGGTTAATGAAGTTCCTCCAGGGGTCCGTTTTCATGGGGCAACATCCCGTTCATCTCACGGATAGGTTCTGTTCCCAGGTAACCTAGTAGGATCTCACTGCGTCTGCGGGACAGCTGAAGGATGTCCTCTGAGAGTGACTGCACTGTGGTATAGCGCACATTGTCCAAGTCAAACATGTCCTTCAGGTAGTACAGAATCTGATGCTGGGGATGGAAGGAAAGAAGCTGGGTTTGAATTCTTCTAGGCTCCCCACATTTGACTCCCACCAACAGAGACCCACTTCTCCAACAATAACAATATATTTATTTAATATTTTGAAGGATTGCAAAATATTTATCCTGCAATAACCCAGTAAAGCAGGAACTACAGGTATTATCATCCCTATTTTACAATGAGGAAACTAGGCTCTAGGAGGTTTGGGGACTGCACACAACCACATAACTGGCAGAGATCTGAGGTAGCCTTTGGAACAGTCTCCCTGCTCCAGGCACAGCACTCTCCATGCTAGGCCGCACCTCTTTTTGGTAAAGTTGGCCACCTTGCTGTCCTGGCACCCTATCATGCTCATTCCTGTCCCTGGGCTACTGCTAATGTCCCCTAGTCTGGTCAGAATACTAGTGGTCATCCTGCCTTTGCTGTCTATTACTAATCTGACACTGGGCCATTCCTTCATTTCTTGGGCTTTCAGTTTCTTCATCTACAAAATGTGGGAATTGGACAGATTGTTTCTAAAATGTCTTTCTAACTATAAAATATCTGATTCCTCCTGGCTCTGTTTGTCCTATCCTACCCAGCCTTCAAGGCCTAGCTCAAGTCCCATTTCTTCCATGAAACCTTCCCTGAATTCCAGCCTACAGTGATCTCTCCCACTTCTGTCTGTTTGTCCCACCCAGTTTAGCCCTTGATCGTATTTCATTTCATATGGTTTGCTAATGTTTTAGGTCAATTAGGGTATAAGCTCCGAAGAGGCAGGGGCTATATCAAGTTTCTTTTGCACCCCTTGCAAAGTTTAGCACAATGCTAGATGTGTGAGAAGGTTTTCATCAAATATTAATTATTTCTCTATTCCTTAAGCTAGAGTGGAAGAGTAAGGGAGAAAGATCCTATCTCCAACTTTTAGAGCTACAGGGAGCCTCTCTATTGGCACAATAAACCCTGAAAGCAGCAAAGCAATCAAGACACATTACTTTGGAAAGAGGGGCAAAAGATCAGCACATTTCCTCCTTGGAAGCTTTCTGAGGCAGCTGAGCTACCATCCCACCATCAGCCCTGCTTACCTGGTCCATCTGGGTTATGGAAGTATCACCAAAGGAAAAAGAAAATTTGATTTCTTGATGGGGAACCCTTGACAGACTGGGGGGGGGAGGGAGAAGGAAATGAAGTCCAGAGCCCTCTCATCTACTGATAATCTGCAATAAGGCCAAAGCTCCCTATGCAACAGAAAGAAACCAGTAAACTTATCTTACCTTGAAAAAAGTGCAGACTTCAGCCAGCTGTGGCTTGGGCCCTAAGAAGCCAAAGGCAAGAACTGGGCTAACATGCTCCGATACGGAGTAGAAATGAGAGATGAAGCCATCAGGCACCTACAGTTAGAGAAGGGAGCCTACATCAGCTGGGCTACTCAGAGCACCAATCAGAAGGGTATTCAGTGCTCTGGGGCCAGCTCCTTCCTGGTTCCAAACAAATAAGAACACCATCTAAGAACCAAGTGCATAGCCCATAAGGGTTAAGGTGGTACTGCTTTCTTTGGAAAAGGAAGCAATGACCCATGAATTATCATATATTATGTATCCACCCCACCCCCAACCTCTTTGAGTTTAGTATCCCCCAGTAGAATGCAAGCTCCTAAAGAACAGGGATCACTTTGTTTTGTCTGCATTGCTAGCACTTGATACAAAGGGAATGGCCTCAATGTTCACACATCACCACTTACACCCAAATAGAGAGCCTTTACTCACATCTGGAATGCCCCAATTCACTCATCCAAATGCTAATCATCCTTCAAGGCCCAGCTCAAGCCTTATTCCTAAAGCTTCCCTGACTACTCCTGCCCTCAATAATCTCCCCTTTCTCTCAGCTCCTACAGCATTTACTGTTTACACTACACACATGATTACATACTGCCCTCTACTGCTCTTGAATTATCATGTATATCTGTGTCATCTCTATTAGACTGTAAACATCTTGAAGGCAAAGACTAGTTCTCCTATTTCTCTTACAGAGGCACTCATCACAATTAATATTTGTGCACAGATGCATGTTTGTAGTCTAATTTGAGTGTCCTGGGAAGAAAGGGAATTTCTGGGCCAATGGGCCCCACTGGACCTTACTCACCATTAGGAGCCTCCTCTTGGCTTTCAGGACCGACCAGCAAGCAGTGGCCAGAGCCTGGACAAGAGAAACATGGTCACACCTCAGTCCATCCCACCCTACCCCACCCCTACCAAGAAATCGACTACCTCTGCTAGCACCACTGACCTAAAAGCTGGAAAGGACCTCAGAAGCCATGCAGAATTCAATCTCCTCTTTTTACAGAAAAGAACATTAAATAACAGGCCCACAATCACACAAGTAGTAGAACCTCTGAGCCCATGCCAGGACCCTTTCTATTATACCAAACTTTCTCCTTAATAAGTCAAAGGCTCAGGAGTTTTATGAGCTCACCTTCAGCTCTCTCGATTTCCTCTAGCCAGCTAGCTTTTCACCCTCTCCCTGTCTTCTTCCTTTCCCATGCCCCAAGTCCTTATCTATTACTTCTAACTAGCACCACTCCAGAACTCCAGCTATGATGAAGGAATTAGTAAAGGACATGTTCTAAGCCTCTAGGATCCAAATAGCAGGTTCAGTCTGAAGAAGTGGAGAAGCTAGCTGAGACTAGAAGAAAGAGAAAGAAGAATTTAGATAAGGGCTGGAGGGAAACCTACCGTTTCCTTGAAGCTATCAGAGAGCCAGCGATTGCGCAGGACAGCAAGCACAGAGGAGGGGGGGTTCTCTAGGTCCTCAAAGGCATCCATGAGGATGAAGTCCAGCACGATGTCAAAGAAACTCATGCATACCACCTGGCAGGAAGGAGCCAGGCAATGAGGGGGCTGGGACTGCCTAAGGACCCTCTTGGTCCTTTCTCCCCTGGAGAAAGTGACATTTCAGTTCAGGAGAGTTAATAGAAATAATATTATAGATTTAAGGGAGCTCAGAGTTCACTGAGCCCAAACTCCCTCATTTTACAGATGGAGAAACTGAGGCTAGTTAATGGGAGAACCAGAACCAGAACCAGTTCTCCTAACTCCTGGTACAGCATCACACTACTTTTCATAAAGGGATCCTTCCTGCCAGCACTGGTCAGCTTCAGTGGCAGGGCTACTTTGTTTTTAAAAAGTCAAGATGATCTTCTATAAGTGTCATCTGATTTCTCCTGACTGATACTTTTTTTTTTTTAAACCCTTACCTTCCGTCTTGGAGTCAATACTGTGTATTGGTTCCAAGGCAGAAGAGTGGTAAGGGCCAGGCAATGGGGGTCAAGTGACTTGCCCAGGGTCACACAGCTAGGAAGTGTCTGAGGCCAGATTTGAACCTAGAACCTCCTGTCTCTAGGCCTGGTTATCAATTCACTGAGCTACCCAAATGCCCCCTGACTGATTCATTTTTTTTTTAAACCCTTGTACTTCGGTGTATTGTCTCATAGGTGGAAGAGTGGTAAGGGTGGGCAATGGGGGTCAAGTGACCTGCCCAGGGTCACACAGCTGGGAAGTGGCTGAGGCCGGGTTTGAACCTAGGACCTCCCGTCTCTAGGTCTGACTCTCACTCCACTGAGCTACCCAGCTTGCCCCTGATTCATTTTTTAAAAACCTTTGCCTTCTGTCTTAGCCATCAGTTCTAAGACAGAAGAACAGCAAGAGCTAGGCAATTAAGGTTAAGTGACTAGTCCACTACCACATAGCTAAGAAGTGTTTGAGGTCAGATTTGAACCCAGATCTTCCCTGGCTCTCTATCTACTGTGCTACCTAGCTGCCTCTTGATACAGACCTGGGACTATAAATATGTGGTTCTTTCTACAAACTACCACAGTTCCTACAGTATATACTTTTCTGGGGACAAGCCCTGAAAGAGTTGTCCACCCTGCCCTGGGCCCCTGCCAATGTGGAATGGTAAGAGGATACTTGAAAGAGCTCTCGAGAAAGGCCCCACCCCTACCTCTCAGGGTTACTGAGAGGTAACCTAACTATAATCCTATGATCCTACAAGTCACTGAGCCCAGCCCTAAGGGCTTGCCAACAAGCCATCAGCTTCATGTTTAGGACCCTGAATGGTGAAGGAATCCCAGGCATGCTGTGCCCCAATTTCTGGAGGCTCTTAGTGGTTGGGGCCATGGGAGCCTAGTCTCAGGAAATCCTTAGTTTCCATTCCTATAGCCAGAGACCTCATACTGGACCTTGGGGACAGAGACAGGTCTCCCTCTCTTCCCCTGCCATCTTATCTAATCCCACCCATTTTGGAGGCTTCTTCATCCCCTGGCAGCAGTGGGGGCTACAGGGAGCTCCTGAACGATGAAAGAAATACAGTATTACCCAACAGTCTCCTTCCCCACTAAATGTGACAAAGCCAACAATCCTCTAGGGCTTTGTCACAAGGTCACGAAAGTATCCCAGCATCTGGGGTTAACTCACCCCCCGCCCTTCCAGCTCCAGCTGTGTAGTGGGCCAGGTCTCTGGTCTCAGGGCATAACTCAACATCTCCTCATAGCTTTCCAAGAAGCCCTTTGGGTTCTAGAAAGGGAAAATGAGCATGAGTTCATCTAGATACCAGAAAAGACTTCTGGGTCCTCCCCTAGAGGAAAGAAGTAGCAAAAGGCAAATCCCTGGGTGGCATTTCCTAGAAGTAGACACAAGCAACCTCTTAGGAAAGAGCAATGAGAATAGAAGGAGCAGCAAGAGCCATGAGGACACAATAAGGCTATTAGTGGCATAGCTAGGACTAGGATTCAGGCTTTGTGACTCCCAGGAAAATACAGAAGAGTCAAGAATCTCAAAAGAGGCCTAAAAATGGGGGGGAGGGGAATGATAGCCAAGATGTTCAGAGCCCACTCAAATTCCCCTGCCCACCTACCACCCACCCACCGCCATATCAGTGTTCTACCTTTTCAGCTTTGGTCATCAGGCCTGTCACCATTTGTTTCCCAACCTCCCCAAAGAACAGCTGGTTACTTTCATCTTGCAGAAGTCCCTGAGGAGGGAAGAGTGGAATGATTCAATGGAGTGACATTATCCAAGAACTCCTAAGGCATTCTCCACTTCCTGCTCTACCCTAAGGTCAACTCAGTGACTGATGACTCTGCCTGGAACTGCCACATCAAAGAAAAGGTCATCGACACTGCTGCCCTCCAGCCTAGGTTATCTTTACACCGGCAGCCAGGCCCCCACCCCCTCCTCCATGTTTGGTCTTCCCCAAGAGAACATAAGCTTCTTACAAGGAGGGAGCATCTTTTCTTGTTGATATCCCCCAAACGAAGAGCAGCAGCATTGGTCTATAAACAGGGTATTCATTAAGTACTTCCTATCCAGGCATCTATTTGAACTATATACCAGGTGCTAGGTTCCTGGATCCATATGCTCCAAGAAATAGGCTCCCAGTAGAGAAATAAGCAAGTGGAAGGAAAAACCTGGGACCAAAGGAAATCCTGTAGGCTGCAAAGTTACCTATGCAATGTGACCCTATGCAGTGTGATAGGGGAAAAAGCACCTCATCCTGTCCCCCCACCTCAATGCCCATTTTCTAAGCCCCTAGGCCTCTACCTACCTGGAAGGCCTGCCGAACACAGTGCAATTTAGCCAAGAAGTCTTGATCACTGTAGCAACCCAAAAGTTCTGTCCTAGAGAAGAAAACAAATAATGTTAGGAGCCTTGGGGATTCTAGTGGGATTTTGATCATGGACAGCTTCCCCTCTGAAGTTTGGCTTCCTCAACTAAAAAGGAAAGCAAACAAGGAGGGGAACAAGCTCAAGATATCTGAGATTTCTTCCAGGATGTAGCAGTCCAGGCATGTATGAACCTTAGTTATATTTTAGGGGTACTCAAAAACCATGATTATGAGCTATGTGCTCAATTTTACCAGGCTAATCACCTTGTGTGATTGTGACCCACCCTGGGGCTACACTCTAGAAGACTGACCAGATATGTCAGTATCTATGTTTTACCAACAACAATCTATCAACATATCAGCAATCAGACAAACTCATATGCCTTAGGCCATATGTACTCCTGATTTGGGGCTTTAGCTACGTAGGTTGTTTTAGGATTGGGCAGTGTGCATCTTGTGATGATTACCTAACTTGTCAGACCATCTTTGTCCCTTCCCCACTTCCTTTTTGTAACCTCAAAAAATGAATATGCCTGAAAAGGAAAAAGCTCTTCACCACCAGAGCTCTATTCTACCTAGAGCCTACTCGCTGTCAGTACTATGCCTTTGCAGCAATTCTCTTATCTTTCTTTATTGTGTCCCCTCTCTCTCTCTTACCACCATCAGAGGAGGACACATGCTGGAGCCCAGGTTGTTGAGTCCTTAATCTCTGAGTCTTTCTTCCTTTATTGTTTTCCCTCTCTTCTTCCCTCATCACCCATTCTCTCTGTCTTCAACCTCCCTTCTGAGTGTTCACCCACAAATATATAATTTGTTGTGGCTACTGAACCCCAACACAGGGCAATGACCACAATTCTGATTCAACAAGGATAGGGCATCTACTTGGCCGTCTTTGTTCAATGGATGGACTGAAAAGAGGTATGAATTACTTGAGACTGGTCTAAATATAGGCTGCCCTAACCTAGGCTTCACCTCTAAAATGAGACCTCTTTAAAAGAAGAAAAAAAAAATAAGTGCAGGGAGAGGAACTAGACCTATGATTTCATTGGTATAATGAAAACTTGGTATAAAAGGAAACTTCTTCCAATGCAGGTCAGAGACCTCCCTGATCTACAGACTTCTAGAGGTGCCTAGAGGCCAAGTGACTTGTCAGGGTCATGAAGATTGAAATTTTAATCCAAGCCTTCCTTTCCTCTCTATCCACTAAGCCCATGTTGGTGAATCTATGGCATGCCAGAGGGGACTGCTCTCCTCCCTCTCTCCACTGCACCTGAGGACATTTCTCACATGATCTGACCCTCTGCCCAGCAGCCCAATGGGAGCGTTTCCTCCCTCCCATATCTGGGGTAAGGGGGGGGGGGCGCCTCAAATGCAACATGAGGACTGCCTTTTGGGCACTTTGTCTCTAAAAGTTTTGCCATCACTGCACTAAACCAAGTTGCCTGAAAAATCATTACTTAAAATTATAGTATTTTAAAATACTTTTTAAAAGCCCATTACCTTCCATCTTATAATCAATACTAAGAATTGGCTCCAAGGCAGAATAGTAAGGGCTAGGCAATGGGGATTAAGTGACTTGCCCAGGGTCACAACAGCTAGGAAGTGTCTGAGGTCAGATCTGAACCCAGGACCTCTCATCTCTAGGTCTGGCTCTTAATCCACTGAGTCACCTAGTTGCCCCCATCTCAAGGCTTTGACCAAATGTGGTATAATTGCTAAGCCAATGTCAGTGATATTTGAAAGATTGCGGAAAAGGGATATGGCATCGCAGACCTAGAGAAGGGCAAATATTGTCCTGATTTTTAAAAAATGAAAGAAAACAATCAGGAAATTCTAGATGAATCTTCAGTGTAATAGTTGGTGACCATCTGGAGAGGGAAGAGATGAATACAAAGAACCAACCTGGCTTCAGCAGTAACAGACAATTCTCAGTGGATTGGGATCCATTCCCAATCTTTCTTCTTTCCCCTGTAGCCTTTGCTTGGCTACTAAGCTAGTGGATAAGAAGAATGTTTATTGTAGGTATATTTTACTTAACTAGCAAAAGCCCTCTGTCCAGTGCCTCCTGCTATTCTTAAGACACCTAGACTAGGTGGGGAAGTAAGGACTACATAGTAACAAAGTTAGAAGGGTTTGGAAGTGGTCCAATTGCTAAATGCAAAGTAGTCATTTTCAAGTATGTGAAGGACTATCATGTGGAAAAGGGTTTAGATTTGTTTTTTTGAGTCCCAAAGTACAGGATCAGGAACAACAGATAGAAGTTGCCAAATGAGGCCAATTTAGGCTTGATATCAAGAACAACTTGCCCATAGTTGTACAGAAGTGCTGTCTCAGGAGGTCATGAGTTATCCCCCCATTAGAATTCTTTGAGCAAAAAGTAGAAGGCTACTTGTGTGGTATATTGTAGAATTCATTCCTTTCAGGTCCAAGTTGGGCTAGATGTCCATCAAGGCCCCTTCCAGCTCTAAAAGTGGTTCTGGGCCAGAAGGCCTCCTGGCTGCTTAGGGAAGGGCTGGCTTGAGCTTGTACCCTCAGTGGCCATGTCAGTAGACCTCAGGATTATATTCACTTGAAAAGGTATTGGAGAACTCAGTAGAGGTGTGGAGAAAAAATGTATTAAAAGGAGCAGCTGGATGGGAGAACCAGGCCTGGAGATGGGAGGTCTTGGATTAAAATCTGGCCTCAGATATTTCCTGTGTGACCCTGGGCAAGTCATTTAACCCCAACTGCCCAGTCCTTATTGCTCTTCTGCCTTGGAACTAATATACAGTACTGATTTTAAGACAGAAGGGAAGGGTTTTAAAAATAAAATAAAACAAAATACCTTGAGAAGTACTTCTCAAGTGAGTCAGGGACCTTGAACTCATCAAAGACAACTCCTGGTTGCTCCAGAGCCCCACTGATAGCCTGTCACCCAAGAATCTGTCTAGTAAAGTTCTGAGAGGTTTATCCTTAAATTGGCTGCCCAGGTAATGAATTTTTTAGCCAAGGAAACTCTCAAAGGTCATCTACTAAGTTAGTGATGGTGAACCTTTTTAGAGCTGGAGTGCCTGCCTAGCCCTCCCCAAGACCCTGTGCCTTGCTCCTCCCCCAACCAAGTGCTGGGGGGTGTCCTGCCTCCCCTTACTCCACATAGGGGAAGGAGAAAGCGCTCCAACTGGACTGTTGGGCAGAGGGGCGGGTAAAGTGAGGAATGTCCTCAGCAAATACAGAGGGGGAAAGGGAGTGGCCCAAGCACTCTGCTCCCCTCCAGCTTTTCCCCACTGTGGGCTACCCACCTTATCCTCGGTGGGTTCCCATGGGACTGCTGGGCAGAGGGATGGGGCCCCTCTGCCTTTCTAGTAACAAACTCTGGACAAGGAGGAGCAGGGCGGCAGCTACATGCCCACAGAGAATGTTCTGCCTGCCATCTTTGGCACCCATGCCATAGGTTCGCTATCACTGTACTAAGTCAGAACGATTGTGACCTGCATTGACTAAAAGATCATCCATATCATATTGATTTTTTTAAAATGTATTTGGGGGCAGCTGGGTAGCTCAGTGGAGTGAGAGTCAGGCCTAGAGACAGCAGGTCCTAGGTTCAAACCCGGCCTCAGACACTTCCTAGCTGTGTGACCCTGGGCAAGTCACTTGACCCCCATTGCCCACCCTTACCACTCTTCCACCTATGAGACAATACACCGAAGTACAAGGGTTTAAAAAAAAATGTATTTGTGGTGAATATTTTAAAAACTTTTTAAATTCAAATTTGTTTTATTTAATTATGGTGCTACCAAAAAATAATGACATTTGGCCTCAGACACTTCCTAGTTATGTGACCCCTGGCAAGTCACTTATCCCCAATTGCTAACCCTTACCACTCTTCTGCCTTGGAACCAATACACTGTATTGATTCTAAGACAGAAGGTAAGGGTTTAAAAAAAAAAAAAAAAGGAAGAAAGAATGTAATGGACTCATGCAACACCTTATGAGAGCCTCTGCCTCAAGCCTCCAGAAAGACTATTTTTGTCCCATCCACTGGCAAGAATTCTTAATTAAAAAAAAAAAAAAGGTTTTACCTAGCATATATTTTCACAATTCTTTTCCCAAATTAAAACCTTCCATACATACTCAGTTCATCATCACTTAGTTTTTATGGATTCAACTAAATCAGATTTTTCCCCTTCTCTTTTGTTCTTTTCTTTCTCTCCTTTTTTCTCACCATATGCTTTAAAAAAAACAAAACAAACAACAAAAAAACCCCTTACCTTCTTTCTTAGAATCAATACAAAGTATCAGTTCCAAGGCAGAAGAGCAATTGGGGCAAGGCACTTGGGGTTAAGTGGCTTGCCCAGAGTCACACAGCTAGAAAAAAATCTACGGCCAGATTTGACCAAATGTTTTTTCATCAGTCTTGTTAGCTTCATAGACTCCACACCTTGACCCTTTCAGTCAATCCATTCCAGTCTATTATTTCAATTGATCAGAGGGGTAGTATAGTACCTGGGAAAACCACTTAATTTTTCTTACCCTCAGTTTCTAGTTTATAAAATGAGGGAGGAGTTTGACTAGATGATAGATCTAAGTATACTCTGAATCCTATGACCCTGTGAAATTGGAGAGGCAGAAGCAGAATGATACAGTGGATAGAGTAAGAGGCTTGTAGTCAAGAAGACCTGAGTTTGAATCCCAAATCTGATACTTCCTATATGACCATGGGCAAGTTCCTTAGCCTCTGAGGCTCAGTTTCCTTATCTGTAAAATGAGTGCCTAACCTCACAAGGTTGTTGGTCAGTTGTTAGGCTCAAATGGAATAATGCATGTAAAGTGTTCAGTCTTCTAGTCACTCTGATGTTTGTGAGACTATTAGGCTCCTGGAGGGCAAAGATGGCTCCAAACTTCCTTTTGCTAATGTCTAGTAGCATACCATCAACCCTGAAGGTACTGAAGACAAATGCTTGAACTAAATTCCCAAACCTAAACTCTAAAGAGTGAGGGGCCAGAGGGGCAGTGAGGTGGCTTGGTAGATAGAGTCAGGCCTAGAGATGAGAAGATCTGGGTACAAATCTGTACAGACACATCCCAGATCTGTGATCTTGGACAAGTCAACTAACCTCAATTACCTAGCCTTTATCACTCTTCCACCTGGGAATCAATACTTAGTATTGGTTCTAAGACAGAAAGTAAAGGTTTTTTTTTTAATTAAATTAATTTAAAAATTAAAAAAAAAGTGAGGGGATAGGCTTTTTAGGCCCCTCACCTTAGTGTCCGACAGAGAACTTTTCCTTCTTTCACCAGTTGCAAGGCTTCCTCATATGCTGCAGCTGGCCTGGAGAGTTGGAAAGGGAGATCCCCTATCTGTAGAGAGTCAAACAGCTTCAGGAAATAGAAAGATAAAGGAGAAAAATTCAGGATTAATAAGGCCCTGCCAAAAGTAATTATTTACACCTATTATATGACTAGACCTAAGCTAAGTAGGGTGAGAAATACAAAAGACCCCTGCTCAGGTGACTGGTCTTACATTTGTTATAAGTTGTTTTCTTTTTAAAATAAAACCAGTTATTCTTGTTAACATAAATCTATATATATAAACAATTAGAGAAAGGAATCACTTAATCTACCCTATCAATATGTCAAGTGAGCACTTATCTGCCAATTCCCAAGCTCTTTCCCATAGTAGAAGGTGCACAAGCCTGAGAGTCAGGAGGTATAAGCTGATTCACTGTATGATCACTTCCCTGTCTGGGCCTCAGTTTCCTCATCTATAAAATAATGGAGCTAGATATACCAGAAGATGCCCCAGTCACCATTCTCAGCCCAGTTCCAATTGAAAAGGATCAGCAGTGGGAAAAGATACCCCCAGCCCATCCCCTGTTCCTCCTCTCCTGGGCAATGCCCTCAAGTTACCTCTGCAGCTGAGAAGAAAGAGTCCTCTGAGGAAAGACTGTCCTCATCATCTTCCTGAAGCCTCAGTGAACCTTCTGTGAGAGGCAGCATGAGAGTCCTCTCTAGGGAGAAGAGTGAGAGATGAAAGCAGCCAAAGCTTCTTGGAACTTGGATTTTTTTCTTGATGATTACTTAAAGAACCACTATAATATACATATTTTATCTTGTCTTAATTTCATACAAGTTTCCTAGGACAATGGATGGGGGAGAGGAGGCAGTTGTATTTCTGTCTGTGTGTTCTTGCCTTGTACAGAGTAGTTGTTTAATAAATACAACAATGCAAATATAATGTATGTAAAATAGTTTATAACATTTAAGGCTCTCTATAAAAGTAGGCTACTATCACTCACTCCATTAGATCAAGAAGATAATATAATTCAGCACAGGCTCCAGTGCCAAACAGTCTGGCTGCCAAAGAACAAGGAGAAGAAAGAAAGAAAAGGAAAGAAAGAGAGAGGAAAAAAGGGAGGGAAGGAAAGAGCAAGGAGGGAAGGAAAGGAGGGAGGGAAGAGGAAAGGGAAGAATGGAAGGAGGGAGGAAGAGGGAGAGAGAAAGGAAGGGAGGGAGGGAGGGAGGAAGGGAGGAAGGAAAGAAAGAAGGAAGGAAGGAAGGACAGATGGAAGGAAGGAAGGAAATGGCCACAATACTTCCAACAACAGATCTCTTTAGCCCTATAAAGGTGCTCGGTATGTTCGTATAAGCCTCCAGGTAAGAGAGTAGAAAGATGAGTGTAATAAAAAGATCACTTGGTTCAAGATTTTCAATGGTTTAAAGAATAAGAGTTAGCTTCTAGTTCTGGTTCTCTTATTAGCTACCTGTGGAACTTCTACCCCTGTAAAATGAGCATCTTAGCTTAACTTCTTAAAGTTCCTTCCAGTACTGACATTTTTTGCTACTTCCTAAAAGGACAGTTTGGAGATTAGAGAGGAAGAATGATTATGAGGGTGATATGCCTGGAGGTTGGAGTTGGAAAAGATCAAGGACACAAAGTCTATTCACAAATCATCAAACTTTGCCCAACTACCCTTTATCCAAAGACCTCTGCTCCAGCTCACCTAGATCCAAGAGCATACTATCTGATGGGAATGTAGAGCCAAACTCCTCCTGCAGGTGGTATGCCCGATGTAGAAGGGATTCTAGCTTCTCAGCAAACTCCTTTTTCTGGGACTCTGGCTTTAAATGAAAACAGCCCAACATTAACTTCTTCTCCACCAGGCTCCCAGAGCCAGGGTCCAATGGACAGGAAGGCCCTCTTAAGTTTCCTCACCCACCTAAAGCTCCAGAAATACCAAAGGGAAGCTAGAGGAAGCAAAATCTCAAGATGTCCAGGGCTTTTGACAATAGACTTTAAGGATTTGGGGAGGGGTGATTTTCACTACTGAATTCAGATAGCCCATTTGAAACAAGCCTCCTTGGCATGTTGCATCAAGGGGAACCTATCTAAAAATTCAGTCTAATGCTTCCTCTGTAGAAATAGCTCATCTGTCTTACAGTCAGGAATGGGTTAATCATAAAGCTCTTGGTTGCAGCCAGAGCTTCTCAGATTTAAGCCAAGTAATTTGACAACCTTTCTAGTTCAAAGTGGAATTTAGAAGAAATAAGAAGAGTTCACTAGATCTCACTGGAACTTCTATAAGTTATAGCCATAGAGGGGTTGCAGAGGCTGGGCAATCCTGGCCACAGTTTTCTGTATCCATAAATGACCAGGATATATAGATTACTGGCCTCATAATGGATATTGTCTGGGAAAAGGGGAAAGAAATGGGAGACAACAAACAAGCCTCTAATAAATATAGAACACCTACAGTACAGCTGCTTAAAGCAAAGTATTTCAAACTGATTTGCAGAGGAATAGAATTCTGTAGAAGTTTGCTAGTTTGCTAGAAGTGTTTCGGAGAAATCACTTAATTTTTCATATTTGAAATTCCTAAATTTAATACCTTTCTTTCCTTGTCTCCCAATTACACTCTTACTCTCTTTTTGTTCTAAACCTTTGCTTTCCATCTTAGAATCAATACTAAGTATCGGTTCTAAGGCAGAAGAGCAGTAAGGGCTAGGCCAGTGATGGGCAAACTACTGCCCAAGGGCCAGATGGGGCCCCCTGAAATGTTCTATCGGCCAGGCCACCCGCATTATTCCTAATATGACAAATACAATGAGTAGGATACAATACAATGAAACTTCAAAAGAGTTGCCTGAGAAACAGACTGACAGATGAGTATTTCCTTTCCTTTGGCCCCCTCTTTAAAAAGTTTGCCCATCACTGGGCTAGGCAATTGGGGTTAAGTGACCTGCCCAGGGTCACACAGCTTGGAAGTGTCAGAGGCCATATTTGAACACAGGACCTTATGCTTCTAGGTGGGAATCTAAATCTACTCAGTCACTTGGCTACCCCTTACACTCTTACTCTTAATGCAAATCTTATAACATTGCATTTACTCCCCAATATTATGAAGAGTAATACTGGAAAGTAAACAGCAACACTCTGACTTGTACAAAGTTCTACAAATTTCTCCATTATAAAAATAAAGATTCTGGGGCTTTAAAAACTCCCAGCTTAGGACATCATGCTGATGAGGCCAAGGTCATGAATTCTCTCTCACAGGGATCAGATATTTTGTTCTGTTCCACAGACACAGACTGACCCCAAAGCAGCTGCCTCACAGATGTGTCCTTGACCACAAAGTAGACCCATAAAAGAACACAGATGGACAAGCACCAAGTCAGTTGTAGTCCAGAAGTAGAAAAATAAAGTACAAACACAGAGGCTACCGAGTCAGTCACATCTTCATCACACACAAAATCATGTCTACCTGCTGCCGCTCAAGATTTGAGAGAGAGAAAATGCCTTTCCTAGACCTATCCCCTGTCCCCATCACCACAGGACCCCCTCCCTGAGGGGGAAAAACAAGCACCTACCTCTGAGAGTACCTCAGAGATGGTCTCTGGACTCTTGAGATTGTCCCAGGGTGTAGGAGTGCTGGTACTGTCTCTCCTCTGTCCGATACTCAAGGCCTGCTCCCACTTCTGCAATGCTTCTTCAAACAGCTCCATTCCTTCTGGAACAGGTTGGAGAAGTAGTTAGTTTACGCTCCACCTACAGACCAAGTGAACTGAAGAAAACTCTACCCACTTCTACAATTCCATCAAGGGGCAAGGTGAATTGTCCCCCACTTTGGTCTTCAACAAGCTGATCTCCATCTTAGGGATGATAAATCTGGATTCATGTTTCCAAAAGACAACATTATAGATGGTCTCTGGCTTTGCATCTAATATGTTCCTTGAAACTACATTTTTAGGTAGAACATAATCTTAAAAATAATTTTTTATTAATAATTATTTCAGTCCCTCCTTCTCCTCCACAAATATGTATATGTAGATTATGTCTTTCCTGTTTCCATTTTTCATTTCATTCTCTGGAGGTGACATTCACAAGTTATTCTTCAAGTATTAGCTCTATAGCTGCATATAATGTTCTCTTGATTCTACTCATTTCACTGTTCATTATTCCATGTAGTTTTTTCCAAGTTTTTTTTTAATTAGCCTGCTTATCATTTCTTATGGCAAAGTAGTATTTCCTCACAATCATATACCACAACTTGTTTAGCCATTCCCCAATTGATAGGCATTGCTTCAATTTCCAGTTCTTTGTCACCACAAAAAGAAAGCTGCTCTAAACTGTTTTGGAACATAGAGATTCTTTTCCTTTTTCCCTCATCTCCCTGGAACAGATCCAGAAATGATATTGTTGGGTCTAAGGGTATACACAGTTTTATAACTCTCTGTTTACAATTCCAAATTGCTCTCCAAAATGGTTGGCTCAGTACACAGTTCCACCAACAGTATATTAATTAGTTTTGATAATTACTGCTTTTTAATACAATTTACAATCTGGTACTGCTAGACCATTCCTTTCTTTTTTTTAATTTAATTTATTTATTTAGAGTCCTTTACTTTTTTTATTAATTCTCTTAATATTCTTGATCTTTTGTTCTTCCATATGAATTGTTATTTTTTCTAGCTCAATAAAATAATTTTTTGGTAATTTGATTGAGATGGCATTGAGTAAATAGGTTAATTTAGGTAGGATTTCATTTTAATTATATTAGCTATGCCCATCCATGAACAATTACTATTTCTTCAATTATTTAGATCTGATTTTTTTGTGTAAAAAAATAGTTTATAATTATGTTTGTGTAGTTCCTGGGTTTGTTTTGGCAGGTTTACTCCCAGGAATTTTATTCTATCTGTGATTATTTTAAATGGAATATCTTTTTCTACCTCTTCCTATGGGATTTTGTTAGTAATATAGAAAAATGCTAATGATTTATGTGAGTTTATTTTATATCCTACTACTTTGCCAAAATTATTGACAGTTTCAACGAACTTTTTAGCTGAATTTTCCACATATACTATCATATAGTCTGCAAACAGATGAAACTTTTTAACAAACTGTTTTAGTATAGAAATGCTAGCTAGCTATAGCAATAAAAGAAGGAAAAGAAATCCAAGGATTCAGAATGGGCAAAGAGGTGAAACCATTTCTGTTACAGATAACATAATGGTATATGTGGAAAATTCTAGAGATTAAAAATCAATTTCTAAGTATATAGCCATTGATGCCTTATTCCCTTCTATACTGACACTGAAAGAAAATATAGGATGAAAGTTACGGATTCAGGTCTGCATACTAAGTTACTGAATGATCACAGCAACAAAAAGTGAAGCACTACTAGGGAAAGGAGAGCCTATTGGTTTGGAGATTGACTTCAATTCTCTTTCCAAAAAGGGAATGAGAAAGTCTCCAAGTCAAAGGGAAGTAGCACCAAAAAAATCACCAAACCCAAGTAAGGGAGAGGAGCTATCAACTACAGGATATAGCAGGACCTCAAAAGATGGGAGGTGGAGAAGAGCCTGGTGAAGACTGGGTAGGAAAGCTTGCCCCATACCTTGAATGTAGAGATTCTCTGCATTTGCATCACCAGCAGCCCCCGACTCTTCAGTTACTCTAGGATCCCAGGGCCCAGATGATGCAGCTGTTGGGCTAGAGGAGTTCACTGCCACCATCTGGTCTCCAAGAAGGGGAAGAAAACCCAAAAATAGAACATTCAGTCTAAAGGTATAAAACCCTCTAGACTTTTTAAAGTAAGGAACTGACCCAGAACCATGACTTCCACAACAAGAAGAGATTTACCTTTACTGTCCCCAACAAGTACTTGGGTCCAAAGCATAGTAGTGTTTTTGTTTTATGACATTTTCGACTGTTGTAGAACAAATGCCAGTGCATTTTAAAAGCTTCCAAACAAGGAATTAGTGCCATCCAACATATACACAACTAGCTCATGGCTCATCTTCAATATAACCTGGCTCACCAGAACACAACTTCCTCTCACCTGATTTCCAAATGCTATTAGAGAAATAAAAAAGGCACTCTACCTGGTGCTGGTAAATTCTTCATTCTGGCATTTAAGGTCCTCTAAAATCTGGCCCAACACTACTTATCCATGGACACTGCTACTGTCATGCTGGTCTTTGCTATCTGTTTTTTGTTTATGCTTTTTCCTCCAAATAGTTTAGCCTTCTCTTCTCCTCTCTCAACAGCTCCATTCAACAATCCCTTAGAGATCTAGCTCAAGTCTCAAGTGCTTTACAAAATCTTCCCTACCAGTCACAGCCCACCCTGTTCTCTGTAATTCTGAATTTTAACTATGCTGACAGAATCCAGTTTAACATTTGTCTTCTCTCTACTTTCCCTATCTAGATAGTACACTATAAGGAATTTTCCCTGTCCTTCTAGTCTTAGACTAGCATGAGTCTAAACAAATATATTTGTTTTAATAAAAATGCCAGAGATTGTCAGTATTGTTTAGCTACCATCTATGGTCAGCCTGACTCAGTCCAAAGCCAAGGCAAGTACCCTACACCAAATCCCAATCTAAAATGCCTGTGTACTCTTGAAATGTAGTTAGGATATTCAGGACAGGTCCTCACCGAGGCCAGACTGTGAGAAGAGCCCGAGTGTTTGCTGGGTTCGATAGAGGAAATGCCACTCAGGGTATCATTGCTCTTGCTGCTGGGACTCTGGACCCTTCGGCTGGAATAACCTGTGTAACACAAAAGGGCAAGGAATAGGGCAGGGAAAGCTGACACCAGAAACTAAAATTCTTCCTCTTCTCCCTATCTTCCTCACTACCTCTAACCCTTTCTATCTTCCTTATCCATTGGTCAAGCCATGCTACTTCTCTGCTCCAAAACCTTCAATGTATCCCTACTGCCTACTAAGTTTAAACTCCTGTGCCTGACATTTGAGCCCCTACAATTTACCTTACTAGTAGTCTATTATTGTAGTACTATATGCTCTAACCAAACAGGATTACTCACTGTCCCCTTAACTATAACTGTACTTTCTCATCCTGTGCCTTTGCTCATGTTGCTCCCTATACCTGGAAGGTTTCTCTTTCCCTTACCTTTTCAATGTCCCCTACTCATCCCTTAAAGTCCAACTCAAGGGCTAACTTTCTCCATAAAACCTCCTCTTCAATTATAAGACTGCATATGAGAGATATGTGTATCTAAAAGAGGGATTATAAGTTCCATGAGGGCAGGAACCTTGTTGTTTTTTTTAATAACTTATTGAGAGAGAGGAGTATGGGTGTGCATAGGCTATAGGCCTAGGATAAACCTAGTCCTGAAAAACAGCTGCTCTCTCCACCCAGTGCTTTATTTTTAACCAGGTCTTTCTGTTATCTCCAGGCAGCCTGGATATCTGGAAACGCAGTAATGGCATTTCTTATAGGCCCCGCCTCAACCCAGCTGGACATTTCCAACACAGACCACAGCCCTTCTTGGAGTGCCAAGGTGCCCATGCTTCCAACATCCAGAACCTACCCTTCTTCACCGATGGAACTTTTCTAGCCATGAAGATGGGGATAGGAACAGTTCCAGGCTTCCCACTTCCTTTCTCAGGGCCAATCTGTTTCTTCCGTCGACGACGACGCTTCAGTTGATGGGCAGCCAAAGCCAAGGCCACTGTTCCCAGCGCTGTAGCAAAGAGTACCTTCCGCAGGCCTGGAGATAGTCGTAGCTGAGAAAATGCCGACTGCCCCCAGAAGTAGGGAGGAAAGAGATCAGTGAATAAATTCTCACCAAAACTACAGCTCCCCAGGAAGGGATCTGAGCTACCAGAGGAATTATCTCCAGTTCTACTACTAAGTGGCATTCGCCTCTAGGGAGGAACTTAACCTCCATGGAAGTGAAAACTATTCAAATTAGACTTAGGCTGAAGGTTCTTATAAATGTTAATTAATGCAAGAAGAAGAATTTGGGAAGTTTAAATGATACTAGAAGGGATCTCATTCAAAGGGTCCAGTTGGAATATTTTCAACTTTAGTAGGTAATACTAAAAAATACACCAATTCACATTTGGCAAGCAATGCACACTTTTTATAGGCCTTTCATAAGTCATCTGATCCTCACTATACTGTAATATAGTTGGCAGGGCAAGTTTTATTCCCATTTAATTAATGGGGAAACTGAGGCTTAAAATGACCTTCTCCAAGTCACACAGATACTTAGTAGAGAAGCTAAAAATTTTATCTGAGTTTCTCATGTCTTTTTTTTTTAATCCTTACCTTCAGTCTTGAAATCAATATTGTATATTAGTTCCAAGGCAAAAGCATGGTAAAGGCTAGGCAATGGGGGATAAGTGACTTGCCCAGGGTCACACAGCAAGAAGGTGTCTGAGGCCACATTTGAACCCAGGACCAACCCCAATCCCCCAACTCTAGGCCTGGCTCTCACTCCACTGAGTTACCTAGCTTTGGGTCTCTCAAATCTTAATCTATTGTTCTTTCCACTGAATTGTTGGGAAGGAGTTATCGAGAGTTAGTACTGAGGTGGCAAAGTGGATGGAGTGCTAGACTTAAAAGTCAGAAAACCCAGAATTGGTATCCTGCCTCAGATACTTACTAGCTGTGTGGCCCTGGGAAAATCACTTCACGACTCCATGCCTCAGTATTCCTTATCTGTAAAATGAAAGGGTCTAAGGTCCCTTTTCTCCCAATTCTTTATGATCCTATTTGCTGTAACCAGGTTAAGATGGAGTCAGAGGAGAAGAAAATGCCTCTCATCATCAGTGACTACTACTCAGGGAATACTGACGGCTAAACATTGTAATAAACAAACAAAAAAAAAACACAGAAATCCTGTTTCTCACCTGTCCAAAGGTTGTGTAGAGAAACACAGGTATCTCTGCCACCGTCATGGCCAAAGCTTGGATCACGGACATGCCTTCGGTTCTTCGGAAAGCCATCCCGGGTTAGAGCTGCAGCTGTGAGAACCCCAAAGCGGGAACCCAAAGTCCCACGATGGGAATGGCTTGGAGAAATGTTTCAACTCGCTGCCCATGGGGCCACAGTCACATTCTCATTCCTAAAGGGAGACTCCAATGCCAAAGTCCCTTTGGAGCACTACAAGAACAACTAAGAGTCAGTGAAAACTTCGAAAATCTCATCTATTCTATAGTCAAGAAAAGTCACTCTACAAATGAAGTAGAATTTTCCTTTTTGGGGCCAAACATTAAATAGCCTTGGCACCAATGCCACAAGCACAGGGGCTACATGTACAGTACTTTGTGCCAAGGAGAAAACTAAGGAAGCAATTCCCCTAGACAGGAAGTTCTCTTCTTCAGGAAGTATACTTTGAGGCACCCATCTGAGACAAAACACTAGGATGGATGGCCCATGGGGCTAAGGAAAAGAGATCATTCTTAAGTCTCCAAACTGTGCTTCATGGGAGAAAAGGGAGAGTGTTTGTCCTAGATGGAGAAGGTTTCTGGAAGGGAGGAAATGATGTAGGAGGAAGGCCCTAAGCCAGATGAGAACAGACCAAGGAGATCTGTGTTCTGCATACCTAAAAGCCAACTTCATGTTAAGGCCTACTAAGATTCAGGGCCTTCTAAGACACTGGCCTACAAGCTATCCCATGGTGCTTCTTTAGCATCAGACCTTCAATATACCAGGTCTGGATTCACAGAGATCTTATACCACATCTTACAAAACTGCTCATGTCAACCTTGAGAATTTCTTTTTTTTTTTTTTTTTTTAATTTAAGTGGAGGTTGGGTAACCATTTATTGAAGTTGTACAAAAGATTCATATAGGAGTTGGATGGACTACACTATCTCTGATGCCCTTTCCAACTTTGAGTTTTGAGAATTTCTTAAATGTATACAGAGACCTTAGATCACAAGGAATAACCTCACAGGGCAGCAAAGTAGGCATAATAAATACAAGAAGAGAGGCCTCTGGGTCCTGGCCAATAATCAAATGTTACTCGTCAAGGACAAATACTGACTTATCTCAGGTGAATGAGAGAAAAAGAACGGATGGTAGCAATTTGGCTCTTGGAACTGATGACATGGTCATTTTGTCAGTTAGTCAACCACATTTATTAGGTGCTTCTTATGTTCAAGGCACTGGGCCATAAGCACTAAAAAATCGCTGGTATTTTATCACATTACTATTTTAGGAAACAACCCAACTCCAAGGCAATCATTCCCATTTATAGGCACCTTAAGGTACAAAAGGACTTTCCTTACAAAGAACAAACTTGCTGTTTATTATTCAGATGAGAAAGCTGAAGCCCCAAGAGGCTTAGTGACTTGCCCAGGGCCACATAGCTAGTTAGTGTCAGGGTCAAGATTCAAGCTAAGTTCTCTCCTGACTTGAAGTCTGCCATTCTATCAGAGGGCTCAGACTAAGGATAGAATCAGAGTGTAATGGATCAACTAATGGGTTTGGTGTCAGGAAAACTGGGATTCAGATCCCATTTTTGATACTTACTAGCTGAGTGACCATGGGCAAGTCATTTAATCTGAGTTTCAGTTTCCACATCTGTAAAATGGGGATAAAAATACTTGTCAATATCTACCTTGTAGGCTTACTGTGATTCTCAATTCAAGGAGAGAAAGCATAAATAATGTAGCAAGAAAGTTCAAATTTTATCTCTGAAGCTTACTACTTATGTGACCTTGGGCAAATTAAAAATCATTGGACCTCAGTTTCTTTATCTGTAAAATGAAAGGTTTGGATCAGGTAGCCTCTTGGGTCTCTTTCAGCTCTAGATCTACTCCCATGACACCTTATAAAATGTCAGGTTTTATTCTTTCCACCATTTGACACTGGCTCTCAAAGTTGAAGGAAACAGATAACCAACTAAGTCTGGCTTCTGTAGAGACAATGTGAAAATGAATTTAAAAACAGCTCAGAGAAAAGTATTTAACCTGAATTATCTAGAAAATTGCTTCATAGGATTTAAAGTTAGAAAGCATTATAGGAATCTAATTCAGTCCCCTCATGCTTTTTTTTTTTTTTTTTTAAATTTTAAACCCTTACCTTCTGTCTTGGAGTCAATATTGTGTATTGGCTCCAAGGCATAAGGGTGGTAAGGGCTAGGCAATGGGAGTCAAGTGATTTGCCCAGGATCACACAGCTGTGAAGTGTCTGAAGCCAGATTTGAACCTAGGACCTCCCATCTCTAGGCCTGGATCTTAATCCACTGAGTCACCCAGCTACCCCCGGTCCCTTTATTCTACAAATGAGAAAACTGAGACCAAGAACAGTTAAGTGATTTGTCAAAGTCAAAAGTTTAGAAAGTAATATCCAGGATTTGAACCCCTTACTCCATCTAAATCCAGTGCTTTTCCAAAACACCATGCTGCCTAGAGGCCATAGTCAGAAATGAGTAACCTCTAGAAGGCCCTTCCTTATCTGACTACAGAATTATAAAAACAAGGTACTTCAGGCCTAAGTTGTCATTCCTTCACTGCTATGACAAACTAGACTGAAAGATCCACTTAAAGCCTTTTCAGGTCAGGACCAGAAGAAGAGGTCACTAAATTCCCATAAGAAGCTCCAGGTCCTTTTCCCAAAAGCCCAGCCTCTCCCACCCTCCCCTCGACTTCCCCCTACACCAAACAAAAAACATCACAGCTCTAAACTCTTGGAGAACTACTGCATTCTGAGCAGTCATCGACTTATACCATCTGTTGACTGACATGGGTCAAGCTAAAGAGAGTGTAAAAGGGTAAAGCTAGACAAGTAAAGAGAAACTGCTGGCTATTTCCCCTGAACATCCACTGGCAGGATCAGATGGCAAAAACAAGGAGACTGGGAAAAGAGAAGGATATCTTATCACTTACCAAAAGGAAATCTAGGAGCTGAACATAACTGATAAGATTTGGAGCTAGATGTTACTCTAGAGCCCAACCACTAAATTGCACAGATAAAGAAAGTGAGGCTCAGGGCTCGGAGTGTCTTGGTCAAGGTCACACAATGAAAATAGGTCTTCTAAATTCAAATCCAAAGTATTTCCCACTAGACCAGTGATAGAGGACATTTTAGAGACCTAGTGCCCAAACTGCAACCCTAACCCACATGTGAGTCCCATACCCACCCCATACCCCAGACTAGGGAAGGAGAAAGCACTCCCATTAGGCAGCTGGGCAGATGGGTGGGTTATGTGAGAAATGCCCACAGGTGCTAGAGGAAAGGGGGAAGGGAGCAGCCCCCTCTGGCACATGTACCATAGTTTCACCAACATGACACTAGATGGTTCTTTCACTCTCTGAGTGCTTCTGATTCTCTCAGAATGCCTCATATCAAAGCAAGTACTCAGAATCACAAGTTCTGTACCCCAAGACTAGTATCTATGGGCCTCCAGTGCTAGAGATTGTTCTCCACTGACTAAATTCAGGAATAGCACAACCAAAGTTGAAGAAGTGGGGTACCAGGTTCCAAATCCTGATGCAGGATATATTAGCAGATAAGCCTACAATACCCAGGCCAGGCACCTCTCTCCTCAGGCATCTATCACCTGAGTACCTCCTTTGCCATGGCAGCTGCCTGGTCAGGGTGTCATTCTTCAGTGTCAACCCCTTCCTAGGTGACTTTTTTACTCATGCCCTGTGCCCTACCCCATTCCGGGGTACCTCTCTCCTAATATACTCCTAAGCTCACATATCATTCTTCCATTTCATACCACTCCATTTCGGATAGCTCTTTCCCAGATCCCTACCCCATACTTTCCTTGGCCCCATTGCTTAATTTCCCCCCACAACTCAATCCTCCTCCCAAGAACTTTTTTTGTAACCTCTTCCCACCCCCAACTCTCCAATTAGAGCCATATCCCTCCACCCACCTCCCAGAAAGTCTGCCCCGCCCCCTACTACAAACTACCTCCCGCTTCGATCTTGGGCCACGCCCCTCCCCAGAGTCTCCCTAGTCTACCCCCCCAAATCTACGTCCCAACAATTTGTCGATTGACAGATGTAGTACCACCACTTTCTGTGAGACTCTACCGCATTCCTCCCTCACCTTGAGTCAACCCCCACCCAAAACCGTTTCCCTTGACCATCCTCAACAATCTACCTCCTGTGAGCCTTTTGCCCCAGCCACCTCAGCAAGCCTCCCAACCTCCTGAGTACCTCTTCTTCAGCTCCCTGACCCCCACTTTGAGCTATCGCCACCCCCTCATTTAGATTCTCCCCCATTATCTCCCCACTTGCAAGCCTCCCCACCTGAAGCAATCGTCCTCGACCTCGTAAGGTTCTCCCACCAATATCCCCCACAACCCAGCAAGCTTTCCCACCTAGAGCAATCGTCCCCCCACCCCCCCCGACCATAAAGCTCTCCCCTAGCCCTCCACACCCTCCTCCCTGGTGCAAGCTTTCTTACCTCCCGTGAACCCCTTCCTCAGAGCCCAAACCCTCACCTTGAGTCGGCCACCCACTGCCCCCTAGGAATAGGGCAGGCAAGGCTCTTCCTAAATCCCATCTCAGCCCTCCCACCCCGACCCCTGGTTCCTCATAACCTCCCGCCGACAGGCCCGGGCCCAGTCGTCCCCTCTCACCCGGACCCATGCGCGCGGCAGCTGGGTGGTTGCATCCTGCCCGGCCAGCCCCGCAGCATCCAGCCGCTACCACAGCTCAAAATGACAGTGACTGCGGGGGATGGATGAGCGCCCCAGAGCCGAGCTCCCCAGGCCCTTACCCGCAGCTCCATCGCTTCGGAAGGGCAGCGTCTCCTTCTCCGGCGGCGCAGCCGAACCCTGATGCCCAGCCGAAGGGGCGGGACCTTCGACCTTAATGGACATCGACTGAAACCAATGAGAGTAGCGATTTCTCCGGTCTCGGGCTAATGAAAAGGAAGAGATTAACCGGCATCTCGGTCCCCTCCTTTCTTCCACCCGCCTCTTACCCGCACTCCATAGTGTGGTTGAGCTGTAAGATTCCTCCTCTAAGATTGAGAGGCGGGAAGTATTGCTATTCTCGTTTTCTATTGGCTAGAAGGTGTTGATTGATGAGATGGGCGGGGAAGAGGCGGTGCTTCTCTTAAAGGGGCTGTGATAGAGCTGGAGATAAACTAAATTGTAGAAATATGTGAAAATAGGGAATTCCCTATCTTGGCGGTACTGGCATGCAGCTGAGGATGGGACTCTCATGAATAAGCCTAGGGACTGCATAGTGGAAACGAATCACAAAAAATAAATGGAGAATAAAAAACAGGAAACCTTGGTTTTCTTATGTCTTTTTTTTCCTTTCTCAGCTATGCCATAATTTTCCGCTGTGGCCTCAGGCTGTCTTCCCTCTCTGGGTCTCAGTTTATTCCTCTGTAAAAAACACCCATCCTCTTTTGCCTCCTTCAAAGGACTGCTGCGAGGATCAAATAAAACAATTGTATGAAAGGATTTTAGAAATATAAAGCTAGTAAAAATGAATAACAGCCTGTTTATCATTCCTATATTTAAGCCCATAAGCATATATGACGAAACAGAGCCCAGAGTTCGAGTGATTTGCCCGACGACATCGTTGGCTAGAGGCTGATCTGGAATTGGAATCAAGGTTCCCCTGACTGCCAGTAGAGGGTTCTTCCCACAAATGAGGGGTTATTACTGGAAGCTCAGCTCCCAAAGTCTAGGGAAGACCAAAAATAAGGATAATACTTGATATTCACATAACAACACTAGCCAGAAATTTCATTTAATTCCCCTCCACAAACTTGTGTTACCGGCAGTGCAAGATTTATTATGCCCCTAACCAAGGGAAGTCAGAAAAAAATGAATGGATTTTTAAAAGACTCCTAAAATGACTCTCATCTCACCTTGCCCTTATCATTGTCCTCAACATAGCACCAACCTAGCCCCAGACCAAGAGCTGAAGAGCTTCCTGGACTGGAGAAAAGAAAAGGAGTAGGACAGCTAGGGAAAGGCAATGGATTCTCATTCTCCAAATATCTATATTTTTGTATACATATCCACATATTGCTTTGCTTTTAATTTGTTATTATTCAGAAAATAATATTACAATATAGTGTTTTAAGTAGCTTTCACTCAGTAGCAGAGTAGAAGACATACTTTGCATACAAATACAGGCAGAAAAACAATTAATACATAACCTCTCAAAATAATAACAAGAAAGACACCAAACCTAAAACTGAATTGCAATATTCAGGGATATTTATTTTTCTTTCATTAAAAAGGGATGCTTTAGGGGCAGCTGGGTAGCTCAGTGGAGTGAGAGTCAGGCCTAGAGACAGGAGGTCCTAGGTTCAAACCCAGCCTCAGCCACTTCCCAGCTGTGTGACCCTGGGCAAGTCACTTGACCCCCATTGCCCACCCTTACCAATCTTCCACCTATGAGACAATACACCGAAGTACAAGGGTTTAAAAAAAAAAAGGGGGATGCTTTAAAAAAGGGGGGGATACTTTTCTTTTTCTTGGCTATAGTATGGTACGGAAAAAGCTATAGACTTTCCAAAATATAGTAACATAAAGCTATTTTCAATTCTACGAATGAAGATGGGTTTGAGGTAGAAAAGTGGCTATGCCTTTCCTCTTATATTAAACAATTTTTCTTTCCAAAATATTCAGCAAACAGGCTCCAAACCCACCCCACCCAACTTCTTTCAAAAGAACAAATTTTGCTAACTTTTAATCTCCTCCTGAATCTTTGAATCTCCACACATATATACATACATATATGTGCATATCAGGAAATGAATATATTTATGAAAACAGAGAAGGCAGGAAACAGAGTTAACAACTTGGTGAGCTGCTTGGATAAGACCTATAGAACTCTCACAAAGTAGCAGCCCCAAAGGGACCCCATAAGAATAATCAATAATTCTCCTAGAATTAAAAAAAAACAGAAGAGTATGGTTTATCTCAAATTCTTTCAGGAATTCTTTTCATATTGAAACAGATCTAGAAAGTGCTTTTGAAATTATCTAATCCAGTAATGGGCAAACTTTTTAAAGAGGGGGCCAAAGGAAAGGAAATGCTCATCTGTCAGCCTGTTTCTAAGGCAACTGTTTTGAAGTTTCATTGTATTGTATCCTACTCATTGTATTCATCAGATTAGGAATAATGTCCAATGTAGAACATTTCAGCGCCCCCCCCCCAATCTGGCCCCCTGGCCATAGTTTGCCCATCACTGATCTAATCAATTTCACTAAAGTGGAGGGGGAAGTTGAATAGGAGTCTTGATAAATGAATGGGCCCCTCTACTCCAGGACCCTACACCCCATAGAATCACAGAAGGATCAAGAAATTGCATCCAATAAGGTGTGTTATTAGGTTAAAGGAATCAAAAGACCTGGACTGCATTGTTTGTGAACTGTGACAGTTTTCTACTAAATAACTGGAGAATAGCTTACTATTAATTGGCTATGCCCCGGCAGCTTTTAAAAAGATTTTTGGTTTGGCAATTTGGAGATAGTTGAAGCAAGAGATAGTTTCAAGGTCAGGCAGTCTAAATAAGAATAGCACTGGAGGAAGAACCTAGCCCTTCAGAGGAGATTATTACTTTTACTAGGTCTGTATCCCAAGGAGATTAAAAAAGGGGGGAAAGGACCCACTTGTATAAAAATATTTATCAGAGCTCTTTTTGTAATGACAAAGAATTGAAAATTGAGGGGATGTCCATCAACTGGGGAAGGGCTGAACAAATTATGGTAAATGCTGGTGATAGAATACTGTTGTGCTATAAGGAATGATGAACAGAATGATTTCAGAAAAAGCTGGAAAGACCTACATGAACTGCTACAGAATGAAATAAGCAGAACCAAGAAAACATTGTATACAGTAACAGCAATATTATACAGTGATCAGCTGTGATATACTTAACTATTCTCAGTAAAATAATGATCTAGTACAATTCTGAGGGACTTAAAACAAAGAATGTTCTTCACTGTTGGAGTCAGAATGGAGCTCAAAGCATGTGAAATTTTTATTTTAGTTTATTTGGGTTTTATTTTGGGGCTTTGGTTTCATATAAAATTTTTCTTACAAAATGAACAATATAAAAATATATGTTGAATAATAATATATGTATAACCCAGACCAAATTGCTTATCATCTCTGGGAGAAGGGAGGGAGGGGAAGGAGGGAAATAGTTTGGATCTTATAACTTTGGAAAACTTATGTGGAAATTTGTTATTACATGTAATTAGTAAAATAAAATATCTTTATAATTAAGGGGAGATTATTGTTTGCTCTTCTCCTAACACCTCTTCCAGGGAGAGTGGGAACTTAAGAGTTTAAGTTCAAAATGAAAATAAATTATAAAAAAAAATAAAATCCAAGAGTTTAACTAGATAGTCTTCTACTGTGCCTTGCATATAGTCATGATTAGTTCCCATTTGTCTAGCTAAATTGGCATTTGTATATTCCTGGGTTCATTATATAGTCAAAATCTAAAACAATACAATTGCTCTATGAAGAAATCCTTACATCAATTCATTAGTTGCTAGGAAAGCAGAATTCAAATGGCTTTATTACAAAGGAGCTAAATCTCTTAGCTATAGAAAAATCAATCTTTAGTTCTTTCCAAGATCCTCTAGCTTTTCCCCAACCTTTCTATAAAGAGAGGTAACATGGTATTGTGCAAAGAGCACAATACTAAGGAGTTAAAAAAAAAAAAAGATATTAGAAAGACACTAGAGCAAGCTCTTGCTCTGACACTTATGAGCTCTGTAGGATTGAATGGGGTGTTCCAGGAGATTTAGCACTTCTGGTGTGAGGGTGTGCCCAACTCTTTTTGGAACTACTCATCCACTTTTGGTATTGACATGGGCATTGTGCAGAGATGGCAGGGACCCTGTACCCCTTGACTCTGGCAGGCTGTGAGCAGGGGAATTCCCTTCCCCCTTCCTGCCCTTGAGACCCCCAAGGCAAGGACCATTGTCCTTGGAATTCCTTTGAGTTGAAATAGGCAAAGAGATACACCTCCTGGACACACCCGGACAGTCTAGGCCCTGAGGGTCTAGGACGGACCCTGCACCAACTCCCTGCCTGAGTGCAGGGAGTCACGTAGACCCTACCAGAAAGGATACAAAAGGGAGAGAACTGGGGGACTCGGGGAGAGCCTCCCATGGCTGCTCCACTCATGCTGTCTTGCTGGCCATTAATCCTATCTTACTAATAAATCTTTCTTTTTTTACTTTTAAGCTAAGTTTGGAGTCCTCTCATTCTTGAGAATGGTTTCCTTCCCGAACCCAGGGGTTCACTAATTTGCTCCCCTATAACAGTATCTACCTTTAGTCCAACTCTCACCTGCAATAAATGGGTTTAACCAGCTTGAGGGTAACTGACAGGTCTCAAACCAATTGGCATGTTAGAATGTCTACCCAAGCATGTGAAGACTTCCCCCAGCAGAATGTATACATAAGAGAAAATATGGTTTAAAAATCACTGTGCCAGTTTCAATTGAAATTTTTAAAAGATCAGTTTTACATAAGAAATAAGTAAAGGAAATAGGATAACAGAATTCAGTGGGCAAGTATAAGGGATTCAGGGGAGTCCCAGTTTAAGTGAATGAATTCCCTAATCAATATGATGAAACTGAAGAGTCTGGATCTTTGGAGGTATCTGAAGAGCCCCTCTATGAAGACAGGAACATCTCACATTGGGCCCCTTATACTAATAGGTCATAGAACAGGGTCTCTGTTTGATGTAGAAAGCGTGGATAACATATACTTAATGTGGAAATACTCAGTAAATAGATTAATTGATCCTGCCTTTGAAAGCCTCTCCCTATGAAGGTTTGAGGTAGCTAGGTGACACAATCGATAGAGTGCCAGACCGTGAGTCAGGAAAACTTATCATCCTGAGTTAAAATCTGGGCTCTGCTACTTACTAGCTGTATGATTGCAAATAAGTCACTTAACCCTGTAAGCCATAATTTCTTTAAGTGGAAAGAGTGCTGGGAAAGGAAATGGTGAATCACGATAGTTTCTTTGCCAAGAAATCCCCCAAAATGGGGTCATGAATATCAGACACCGAATAATCACACTACTGGGCACATACATCTGTCAAGAAATAAAGGGCCTATGCTTGTAGCAAACTGATGTTCTCGTTATGTTGTTTTGTAGTAGCTCTCAATGGTTTTGTGTTAAAAGAATTTCTTATGTTAAATGGAAATTGTTTTTTAAAATGTAAATATTTGAGTTTATATAAGCATGTATGTGTGCTAATGTCACCTATGTTTAAGTTTTTGTGTATAAATATTAATATGCAATTTTTTGTTTACAAAAATTCTCCTAAATATTAGCTGCTTTACATTACATTAAAGAAAAGGAAGGAAGGAAGGAAGGAAGGAAGAAAGAAAGAAAGAAAGAAAGAAAGAAAGAAAGAAAGAAAGAAAGAAAGAAAGAAAGAAAGCGCCTGGTCGGGGATTTGTTGAACAAACTGTGGAATAAGAATATGTGACAATGGTGTGAGCTAGGCATGCACACTTAGTAGGTGCTATTATAGCAATACTACCCAACCTGGATGTTTTGCCTGCTTTCTGAAACCCATTTTTAATAATTAAACCATTAACCAAGAAAGAAATGTAATATATAATTTGGCCACTAGATGGTGAAACCCTCAAGCTACCAGCCAACCACTCCTTTAGAAGTTATTGAGTAGGCATAAGCTGGTTTGTGTTTTTTTTCAAGCTCCTGGGCTTCCCCCCCAGTCCATTAGCAAGCTCTCAGTTTGAACACTTGGGCTACTCTCCTTCCTCAGAGGGCTTGATGTGTGGATTAAAGTTTTAATTTAGAGAAAAGTAAATGGAATAGCTGCCTCTCCTTAGCTGCCATCTCTGGGATCAAGAGACTCTGCTATTGTTTCTCCATGCCTGCCATATTTGGGGCTAAGAATTTCACAGGGGGTGGAGGTAGAGGCTATGTGGATACACAGGTTTTACTCCTTAGATACCCAGGGCCACTCTTTGTGTAAATGTGTGCTCAGCTCAATTTTCTTTTGATTAATCATTTAGAGCCCTTTCTGATTTCTTTCAGTTTTATTATTATTATTTTAAGTACAGCAGGATCTACTCAACAAACTCCTGTAGTTCCCTATCAAAAATATAAAATCAAAATCATCTTTTTAGTATTCAAGCCCTTTATAGTTTGTTCTTCCCTTCTCCCTCCTCCCCCCATCTTTCTTCTAGAGTCTACTAGGTTTTACATGTGTCATTGATCAAGACCTATTTCCATATTATTAATATTTGCACTAGGGTGATTGTTTAGAGTCTACATCCCCAATTATATCTCCATCAAATCATGTGATCAAGCAGTTGTTTTTCTTCTATGTTTCTACTCCCACAGTTCTTTCTCTGGATATGGATAGCTTTCTTTTTCAAAAGCTTTCCTTTGTTTTGAGGTGATTTATTTTCTGTGGGGTGTGTGTGTGTGTGTGTGTGTGTGTGTGTGTGTGTGTGTGTGTGTGTCTTAGGTTTCAGCATGCATCACAATAATTCTAAAAATATGTACTGACCAAAGAATAGGAATAGAAGAGAGCAACAGCTATTAGGATCTTACCTTGGAGCCTGGTCTTGGATTCAACTTCTAGTCCAATCTGAGACCTGTAGTTCAGTAACCAGGACAGAGCTCAGGCCAAGAGGGAGTCTATGGCTATATCACTTTAAAGTGTTGTACCCAAATTTTAATACCTAGCCCAGGATCATGGCCAAAGGAAGAATCACACTGACAATGCAATATGCAAGAAGAGGCTC
Organism: Gracilinanus agilis; assembly: GCF_016433145.1. Classification (NCBI taxonomy): domain Eukaryota; kingdom Metazoa; phylum Chordata; class Mammalia; order Didelphimorphia; family Didelphidae; genus Gracilinanus; species Gracilinanus agilis. The sequence continues at coordinate 283,692,427 of NC_058131.1, forward strand.
ATTCTTTACTAGCAATAATAGCTAGGGTCCCTAGGCAGAGAGGCATGCCTGAAAGATCCCTTGGATTTCTCAGCCAAGAGTTTATATAGAAATGTTTGGGGAAGGGGGTTGGTACATACATAATTATCAAGGTAGTGTCAGGGACAGGTGGTAAGGAAGCATCTAGGGAGGGGGGTTTCAGGGTCAGGGGTCAGGAAGCATTTGGCAAACATACATTAAGTAGGCAAATATTGTTAAGCAGGCAAATATAGACAAACATTCCTCAAGAAGGTTAATATTCATAAGATAAGATAGCTTCAGTTTTAGGTTTATGATAGGGGGAGATAAGGAAGACTGTGCTGGGAAACCTTGGGGGCTGGGGGTAGCTTGTCCAGGCCAGTCAGTAGACTGCCAGACTGATTTTTAAATCCAACAAAAGCTACAGAGTCATGCAATTAACTAACTGGAGGTTTGAGATCGGTAGCAATCTACTAAAGCTCCAACCAGAAGCAAGCCTAAAATTATTTCATCCAGACCCAAATCAGGGTTAGGAACGTAGAAAACTCAAAACAAAAAGGAAGAGATTAGACTTTGCCTTAAGCCAGACTATTTTAGGTACACTGAGAGCCTACAGGTCTTTGGTCCAAATGGCCCCTGAGATCATTGAAGAACACAGAACTCAGTATCCAGAAGAAGTAGCAATAGGACCCAAAGAATACAAATCAAGACCAAACATGACCAATGAGCTCTCCAAGAGTGCTCAGAGCTTGGCATTAACACAAAATCCCAATTCAAGAAACTGGAAATCTGGCCTCTCACACTTTCTAGCTGGGAAGTCAGGTATCCCTATTTGCATAGAACCTACCCTTCTGTCTCAGAGTTGTTACTAAGACAGAAAGTAAGGCTTAAAAAAAAAAAGAGTTAGGGCAATAAGAATAAGTAAACAAAAGACCCTGCCATAAAAAGTAATGGGTGACTGGAACGCCCAAAACACAAACCTAAAAAAAGAGAGTGACTATAAAATGTTTACAAGCAAAGTCTGAAAAACAAAACAAAACAAATAGTTTGGGCACAAGTTCAACTAGAACTTAATCAGAATTTTCAAAGCAAGCATTACAAAAAGTTTAAAAATGAGTTCATGAACTCATCAGCTTATAAATTTACAAGTTTATAAATGAAATTAAAGCATTAAAGGAAAGAAATGAACAAAAAAAACCAAGTTTGGAGCAAAGATAGAAGGAGAAATGATAGATTAGTCCAGGACATACAAAACTTTACCTAAGCAACAGACCCTTTGAAAATTAGAATGGACTAAAAAGCAATTAATGTCTCCATGAAGTAATAAAAAATATTAAATCAATGTAAAAAAACTGAAAAAAATATAGAAGAAAATGTAAGCTATTAATAGCAAAACAACTGACCAGGAAAACAAATCAAAGAGAGATAACTGAAGAATCTGTGGACTACCTGAAAGCAATAACTAAACAAAGAGCCTAGATATCATATTTTAAGAAATAATGCAAGAAAAGTGTTCAGATCTATCAGAACAAGAGAGCAATGTGAAACTAGAATCTACCAGTTATCTCTTGAAAGAAACCCCAAATTGAAAACTCCCAGGAATGTTAGTTAGCCAAAATCTATACCTTCCAGTCGAATTTAAAATGCTGCCAGCAGTCAGAAAGAAATAGTTCAAGAAACAAGGAGCTATAGTCAAGTCCACATAGGATTAGCAGCTACCACTACAGTGGAATAGAGAACGTAGAATATGATATTCAAAAAGGCAAAAGCTACAGACTTACAATTTAGAACAACTCATCTAGTAAAATTGACTAAAATGCTCCGGGGGGGGGGGGGGGGGAGAATAGACGTTTAATGAAATAGAATACTTCTAAGTATTCTTAATGACAAGACCAGAACTGAGTAGAAACTCTGAAATACAAACCTAAAACTTGAGAGAAACAAGAAAAGACAAATATGACCTAGCAGTTAAAAGGGACTAATAAGGATATATTCGTGGGAAGGCATCTAACTTATCCCTATTGCAGATGATACTTGCTGATGGTTTTAAATAAATACTATTTATTATTTTGAAGAAAGGCCCTTCCCTTTTACCTATGCCCAAAGGGCTTTTAAAGACTATCTGCCTTTTGATCCAGCCATAGCACTGCTTGGTTTATACCCCAAAGAGATAATAAGGAAAAAGACTTGTACAAAAATATTTATAGCTGCACTCTTTGTGGTTGTGTTATAAAAATAATGTAGATGTTGTAGATAGAGAGGAGAGGGGAGCCTAAACTGGATACTACCACTGGTAATTGTGTGACAACAGTGATAGCCCAGATAGGTGGCTAGGGCAAGATCAACTGAGCTAGATGATATGATACCTCCCTCCTTTATAACAGTGCCCAGGCAGGATCCTTCAGGTCAATGGATGATATCCCTTCAGGTCCCACTTGGGGTTGATTGATAGTGTATAATGGGCTCTATTAGCTTGGTAATGGCTTGTCTCTGACTGCCCAGAGAAGCTAAAAATAACCACTTCAGGAAGTTACTTAAAAGGCTTTAACTGTATTTAGCAAAAATGGGATATTGGGACTGGATAGAGGAATTGGGAAACCCTATCTACTTTGATGATAACAAACCCTCAGATCTTTAGGCAAGTATTGAGTCAGGATGGTTAGCTCCTCTGGTCCAACCTGGCCACAGCCAAACCAGAGTAAGCAAACTGCTGCTTGATGTTTCAGTTTCTTCTTCTTTGCTAGATGATATGCCTAAACAGTCTTTGGGATATCCACCCCTTTCCACCCTCTTCTTCTTCTCCTGCCCATTTCCCAGATCCCTCCCGGGCCCTGGGAAACCTAGATAGCTATAGGTGATTGATTCCCTAATATCTAGGGGCAGTAGAATCAGAAGATGATGGTCTGGGTACAGGTTGATGATGTTATCAGGAACAAGACAGGAGGATGTTGCAAGGTTGAGCCCAGCAAGTCTCAATCCCAAAAGACCAGGATCCACAGATCTCAGGTCCAAGGGAAAGAAAGGAACCCTCAGCCAGGGCTGCCAGGGTGTTTTATACCCCCCTGGGCCAACCGCTCTCTCTCCCCTGTCCTCACGGCCCTCTGGGAACATTCCGGTATCCAATGGACCCACCTGTCAATCAAGTATGGACTCCTAGCTCCCAGAGCTTCAATATAACAGTTGCAAAAAATTGGAAAATGTGAGAATGTCCTTCGATTGGGGAATGGCTGAACAAATTGTGATATCTATTGGTGATGGTATACTATTGTGCTCAAAGGAATAAAGAACTAGAGGAATTCCATGTGACCTGGAATGACCTCGAGGAATTGATGCAGAGTGAAAGGAGAAAAACCAGGAGAACATTATACACAGAGGCTGATACACTGTGGTACAATCGAACATAACAGACTTCTATACTGGCAGCAATGTAAGAATCCAGAGCAAGGCTGAGGGTCTTATGAGAAAGAAAATTAGCCACATTCAGAGGAAGAACTGTGGGAGGAGAAACACAGAAAAAAACAACTGCTTGAACATATGGGCTGATGGGGATATTATTGGGGATGAAGACACTAAACAATAACTCTAGTCCAACTATCAATAGTATGGAATTAGGTCTTAATCAATGATACATGTAAAACTCAGTGGAATTATGCATCGGCTAAGGGTGGGTTAGGGCTGTTTGGGGAGAGGGAAAGAACATGAAACATGTAACTATGGGAAAATATTCAAAATGGAAATAAAAATATAATTAAAAAAAAGAAAGGCCCTTTTATTCCTATACTTTCTAGTGTTTTCTTTTTCTTTTCAAACCCTTACCTTCCATCTTGTATTGATTCTAAGGCAGAAGAGTGGTAAAAAGTAGGCAATAGGGGTCAGGGGTTTTTTTTTGTTTTGCCAGATTCATTGATTTGTTCTTTTTCTTTTTTATTAATATAAATATTTAGCAATATTAAATCTTTCCTCAGGCATGTTTTGGTTATATTCCAAAGGTTTTGGTAGATTGTTTTGTTGTAATTATATTTGGTGAAATTATCTAATATTAATATGATTTTATCCATTTACCTATCAAAAAGTAAACAAGTAGATAAAACAATATGGATTTGAGTACATGTAACTACTTCAGAGGATTCATTATTCTCACTACTTAGGACCTAGATGTATAAAAGAATAATATGGAGGGGCAACTAGGTGGTTCAGTGGATAGAGCACCAGACCTGGAGTTGGGAGAACTTTGGTTCAAATTTGGACTCAGATATTTCCTAACTATGTGACCCTGGGAAAGTCACTTAACCCAATTGTCTAGCCCTTATCACTTTGCTGTCTTGTCTTATCAATACTTAGTATCAATTCTAAGACAGAAAGTAAGGGTTTTTCCAAAAGAATAAAACTGAGAGAAGTACATAATTATTGATCCTAATTATGAAAATTTTTTAAATATTAACTCTATGGATTCCTTCTTTTTTTCTTTTTTTTATAGGCAATGAGGGTCTAGGGTCACACAGCTGGGAAGTGTCTGAGGCCAGATAATTATGAAATTTTTAAAAAGGATGCATTCATCCACTCACCCATAAAATGGGAGAAGATAGAGGAATGGCTTAGAAACAGAGTCCAAAACTATTTTGTTTATAAGAAGCACACTTGAAACATAAAGATTCATACACAGTTAAACTAAGAGGCTGAAGCAAAATCTGTTATGCTTTAGCTGAAATTTTAAGAAGGCTGGGATAACAATCATGATGTAGACAAGGTAAGAGCAAAAATAGATTTGAGACTTGATTAAAAGAGATAAACAAGAAGGTTATATTATGTTGAAAGCTACTGAAGGCAATGAATAAATGGTTAGCATCTATTCACCAAATGGAATAAGCATCTAAATACTTAAAGGAAAAGCTAATGAAGCTAATAGGGAGAAATAGTCAATAAAACTATAATAAGAGGAAATTCCCAATGTACCTTATTAAGGTCTACGCAAATCTAACCAAAAAGGAAATAAGAAAGTAGTTAAGAACCTGAATAGAATTTTTAAACAGTTGAATGGAAAAGTGAAGCCAACATGGCAGAATACAAGCAGCAACCTAGCTGAATTCTCCCAACATTCCCCTCCATAAAACTTTCAAAAAATGCCCTAAGTCAAATTTTGGTGCAGCAGAGCCAATACAAGGTGTAATGCAAGGATGCAACAGAGGCTTTTGCTCTGGCAAAAGTCAACTGTAAACAGCCCTGGCAGTTAAGTCTTAGAATATTCACAAAGAGTCAGTTGGAGTCTGAGGCTTGAAGAGAGCTGACATTCCAATTGAGGCTCTGCTTAGGCTTTGGGCTTTGCGTTGGCCTGTGCTTTTGTTTCTGGACAATTTGAACCTAGCTGATTTCTCTGGACCTCTCCCTGACCTCTCCATATTACACCCCTGTTATTTTCCCTGAATTTCACTTTGGGCTCTGGGAGGAAGGGTGGTTTTGGGTTTGGCTTTAGACATAATGGGTTTTAGTTTTCTGTAGGCAAGTAGAACATTCTTAAATCAAGCTATCCCTTATTTTATTGATCTAGTAAATACTTTACTTTAAGGCAACCAAATCTTCCTGACTGGGAGAGCAGGCTGTCTCTCAGTCTAACCCTCCTGTGACCCTTCCCCCACCTTTAGCTTTCTCCCTAGCGGCTATTACAAAACCCTAAACTCCTCTCTCCTTCTGATTAATTCTAATATTAATAAATCCCCCTTGTTACCTACTCAAACCCTCTGGTGAATCATTGTGTCGAAGATTGAGGCAAGGGCTGAAGGGGGAAGGAGTTATTTTCTTTTATTTCTTGAGGGTACTGCGGGCATCCATCTTGGCAGGAAGTCCTTACCCGAGACTTCCTCCTGCCATCAGTTTCACTGACAGGGAGGAGCCCTTCCACTCCTCCCTCAAGGGACTTTAGAAACTAACAAGAGAAGCTCTCAAGGCAGATTTACACATTTCTGACTGGCTCAACTCCTTTGTATCTATAGATACCTTTCCTCACCTTGAAGGATCCTGCTTATATCTTTCCAGTATCCCCTGTCTCTAGCCTCAGTGTCTAGCCTATTCCAGCTACTCTCCTGTATACTCCCATTCATTCCCTTGCCATCCAATATACCACCTCATTCATTCCTTCCCTACATTCAACCATTCCCCTTTCATTCCTTCCTCCTCCATGTCACCTCATCACCTTTATCCCTTCCTTTTAACCTAAAGATTCGAAGATTTACTTATTTCTTGATAACAAAGGTCAGAGTGAGACATTTTTCCCACTTAAGGCAAGAGATTGGCAGAAATGCTCTATGACCCTGGGGTGGGAGTCACCAAAGAGCACAACACCAAAGCCAACTGTGAGTTTTAGTGGTGCTCATGAAAGCAGCAACAGCAGCTTCTGGAGCTCTCAGCTCAGAGATGGTAAAAAGGTTAGACAACTGATTGGAAAAAGGTAACACTAGCACGAGACTGAGTTGGCTATTAATGGCAACTCTGTTGCCCATGAGCAGTTCTAGGTCACAGTTCCAAGGTGGAGAGGAGCACTTGTGATGGCACACAAGGGAACAGGGTCCCTGGTCATAGTTCAAAAATGGAGAGGAGCATTAGTACTTGTGGCTCCAGGGGACCGAGAGTCATTCTTGGATTATTAACAGAGCATATACCAGAAGAGCAGTGACCCTAACTCTCCTCTAATCTCACCATCCTGGAAGTACTTGAAATTTGCACACCCCCAGAACAAGCTCTGAAAACAGCAGCATGAAAAAGCCTGAGGCTTGGGACAGTACCTTCCCATTCCCAAGTGAGCAGCCTAACTTTAACGTGAAATTCAAAGTCAAGTGAAGCCAACCAGCAGCTCTATGAAAATTCCTAGTGGGTGGGACACTCAGAAAGGGGAACCAAGGCCTGAGAGAAAATGAGTTACAGGTTAAGGACTAATGGAAAGAGAACATAAGGTGAGAATAAAGACACACAGACATAGAAAGTTCTGGCTTAAGGTAGACAGATGGCGAGTAAGCTCTGGTGGTCAAGAGCTTAGATGGTTCAGAGCTTCCTCCTCAGCTGCCATATAGCTACTTTTATTGGGGTTACAACTGTATAGGGGGAAGGGGAGAGCCAAGAGGTCTGATACATTAACACTAAGAGGTAATCATCAGGAGATACAAACTGCCAGAACCTAAAACAATAGGTAGAGCTAACACCTGGATTAGGAACTGATATGGCCTAAGGCATCTACAGATGTTTGATGCATATGTTAATTGATCATTGTAGGTAAAGTAAGGAGACTGAGATAGCTGACTTGGCCTTAGGGAAGGGCTAGGAATTTGGCAAGGTTGAGGTTCAATTTAATTCAAGATTACTGAAATCAATCATTAGCAATACAAGAGTCAGTTTTTAAGCATTCTTAAAATAATATCACAATTAATGTATACCTGGATTGTTACATCAAGAAATAGGTTGGTGAAAATGAGCAAACAACAGAAAATGAGCTTGAACTTTAAAAGCTGCTGTAGTGGCAGGGAAGATCAAGACATAAACTTGGAAGAAGACAATAATGTAAAAATAGCTATAAGCAAAACCTCAAAAAATGTGAATTTGATCTAAACCCAAAAAGAATGCCTGAAAGAGTTAAGGAAAGAAATAAGTGAAAGAAGAAAAATTGGGAAAAGAAATGAAAGTGATACAAGCAAATTAGAAAAAGAGAATTAATGGCTTGGTAAAAGAGGCACAAAAAATACTGAAAAATATAATATCTTAAAAATAGAAATAATCTAATGGTAAAAGAGGTACAAAAATTCACTGAATATTTAAAAATAGATTATGCCAAATAGAAAAAGAGACACAAAAGCTCACTGAGGAAAGCAATTCCTTCAAAATTAGAACTGGGCAAGTAGAAGGTAATAACTCTATGAGACATCAAAAAACAATAAAATAAAGTTAAAAAAAGAAAATATAAATTATCTCATTGGAAAAAGAAATGATCTGGGAAATAGGTTAAAGAGAGATAATTTAAGAAATATTGGACTGCCAAAAAAATAATTTAAAAAAGCCCCTAAAGACCATATTTCAAGAAATTACTAAGAAAAACTACTCCAATATCTTACTTATATTCAGTGTAAAATAGAAATTGAAAGAATCCACCAATCAACTCCTGAAAAAGATCCAAAAATGAAAACTCCCAGGAATACTATAGCCAAATTCCAGAGCTCCCAGGTCAAGAAGAAAATATTGCAAGCAGGTAGAAAGACACAATTCAAATATCATGAAGTCATAGTCAGTATCACACAAGATTTAGTAGCTTCTATATTAAAGAAGCAGAGTGCTTAGAATATGATATTCTGGAAGGCAAAAGAGCTATGATTACCACTAAGAATAACCTTCCCAGAAAAATTAAGTATAATCCTTGGGGGAGGGAAGGGCAGGAGGCAGAAAATAGTAATTTAATGAAATAGAGAACTTTCAAGCATTCCTGTTGAAATAGGAATCATCCTTCCTGAATAGAAAATTTAACATGCAAACATAATACTCAAGAGAAATATAAACATCAAAGAGAAATCATAAGGAACTAAACAAGAATAGACTTTATATTCCTATATGGAAAGATAAAAATATAACTCCTAAGAACTTTATTATTATTATGACAAAAGGAGTTTCTATACAGACAGAGGATGTGAATATGAGTCAATTATGTTGGAATAAACACCAAAAAAAAGAGAGGGATGAGAAAGAGGGATGCCCAGAGAGAAGGGGAAAGGGAGAGGTAGAGTGGGAAAAAGTATCTGATATAAAAGAGGCTCACAAGGAAGAGCTTTTATTTTGAAAGGAAAAATAGTGGGGTGGCAGGAAATGTTTGAACCTCACTTTCATTGAAATTGGTTCAAAGAGGGAAGAATATATACATATATAGAAACTCAGTTGGATATAAAAATCTATTTTACCCCAAAGAGAAATATGAAGGGTAGGGGACAAGAGATGGGGGAAGAAGGGGGAAGGGATGATAAGAGAGCAGAGTAAGGGAGGAAGTTTCAGAAGCAGAAGAGTCTTTTGAGGAGGGACAAGATTAAAAAAAACAGAGGACAGGCAGAAGAAACCAAGGGAAATACATAGTAATCATAATTGTGAATATGAATAGGATGAGCTTGTTGATGTGGAATCTAGAGATCCCAAACTTGTGGCCTAGTGAAATCTGATGAACTCCAAGTTTTTTTTTTATTAGACAACATTTATTAATATTTGTTTTTAACCTGTTTACATACTTTATGCCCCTACTTTCCCCTTCTCCTCCCCCCTCCCCCCACCCATGGCCAATGCTCATTTCCACTTGAACCCCAAGTTTTAGAAATAGCTTGTAGGTTGGAGACCCCCAAAGCTTGTGCTTATTCCCAGTTCCCATGAGAATCCACCCTGAAGGGAATCCCAGACTGGCAGTTGCAGACTGAATAATGGACCCCAGGATAAATGCTAAATACCCTTTTGTCTTAGGTAGTCTTTCCCAGGAACACACACCTGGGCAGGAACCATCCTTTAGTACCCATTGTAAGCAGCCCTTCCCCTACACCCTAGCCGGTGGCTAGGATTCCTTTCCCAAGCTTAATTGTATCTTGTCTGTATGATGATGTCAAATCATCTTTACAAGCCCCTGGGTCTGCCCAAATGGTATATAAGTTCCCCAATTTCTTTTGTTCCTTAGAGTCCTCATCTATCACAGTAGCACTCCCAGGGGGTCAGGGACCAGAGGAAGCAGAGTTCAATCCTCAAACTCTGCATAAGGCATGTGGCACAGCTCTGAGCAGAGGCCTAATCAGCCCTGTTCCCCCTTTCCCTTTATTAAAGAGTGGCTTTTATGACTATTTAATAGTTATGTGTTTTTTCTAAGTTAACAAGCTCATCCATAAAGTGAAATTGGATAGCAGAATAGATTAGAAATCAGAATCCAACAACATGTTGTTTACAAAAAACACACTTAAAACAGAAAGACACACAGAGTTAAAATACAGGACTGGAGCAAAATCTATTATACTTCATTTAGTTGAAGTAAAAAAAGTGCAGAAGTAGCATACAAAGCAAAAGCAAAAATAGATTTAATTAAAAGAGATAATCGGGGAAACTACATTTTGTAAAAAAATTTTTACAGCAAGTTTCTCTGATTAAAGGCCTTACTTCTCAATTGATAAATGGTCAAAAGACATGAACAGCAGTTTTCAGAAGAAGAAATCAAAGCTATCTATAATTTATTAAAAGATGCTTTAAATTACTATTGATTAGAAAAGTGCAAATTAAAACAAGTCTGAAATACTACCTCACACTTAACAGAAATAAAAAATTCTGGAGGAAATAGGCACAAAAAAATACTACTGGTGGAGTTTAAACTGGTCTCACCATTCCGAAGAACAATTTGGAATTATGCCCAAAGGGCTATAAAGCTGTACATACTTTTGATACAGCAATAGCACTACTAGATCTGTATCACAAAGAGATCAAAGAAAAAATAAAGGGACCTATATGTGCAAAAATATTTATAGCAGCTCTTTTTGTGGTGACAAAGATTGGACATCAAGGGAATGCTCATCAATTGGGCATTGATGAAAAGATGTCAGGTGGTATCAGAAAAAAAATGCAAGATTTATATGAACCAATGCAAAGTGTAAAGAACTAGGGGATTGTTGTGCACAGCAACAGCAATATTATAACAATGTATCAACTGTGAAAAACTTAGCTACTCTGATCAATACAATGAGCTAAAATAATTCCAAAACACTCTTGTTGAAAAAAGGCTATCTGCATATAGAGAAAGGGAACTGATGAACTCTGAGTACAAACTGAATTATAGTTTTCTTCCTTCTTTCCTTCCTTCTGTTTTCTTCATTCCTTTCTCTCTCTCTCTCTTTCTTTTTCTCTTTTGCATTCTATCTTTCTTTTTCTTTCATTTTTTTGTGATATGGGTAATATGGAAATATGTTTTGCATGATTTCACATATAAAACTGATAAAATTTTACTTGCCTTCTTAATGAGTAGAGAAGGAATAGAAGAGGGAGAGAGAGAATTTAGAACTTAAAATTTCAAAGGAAAAGAATATTTAAAATAAATAATTTTTTAAAGTTAGATATTCTAAACCTCTGGTAAGTTATTAAATGAAAAAAGAAAGGATAAAATATTTCTCTAATGTTATGCTACCTTTCCAAAAACTGACTATTTATTAGACCACAAAACCTCGCAAACAAATTCCTGGAGTTAGGAAATGGAGTATCTCATTCAAGGAATAGTAAGGAGGATCTTAGATCATAGAGTAAGTGGAAGAATGTAAAGTATAAGAAATTTTTGGGATACAGTCAAACCAGTCTTTCCCTTCCTATCTTCTGGAGAGAGTTTAATTCCAGTTGAAGGGTTGAAGGTCAACAAATCCTGTTTGAGTTGAGCCCCTAAGCAATATTTAGTTAGATAGACTAACGTCTTCTCTATCCTTTTGTATTTCTCTGCTTTCACTTTTTTCATTTCTTTTGTAAATAAAAGCTATTAAAGTAATTTCGACTTTGAGCAATAATACTTTGAATCTGCAACCACCATTATTACTTATAATCTTCATATATTCTAGACAAACCATTAAAATTTAATTCTTACAAGTGTCACACAGCTAGGAAGAATCTGAAGCCAGATTTAAACCCAGATTCCAGACCTGGCACTCTATCCACTGAGTCACCTAGCTGCCCTTCAAACCAGTCTTTAGGTGAAAATTTATTTCTCAACATTTTTAGCAACAAAATTAAAAAAAAAAAAGAACAGATCACTGAATTGGTTATGTAATGAACAAAAGTAGAAAACTAACATATGAAAAAAATCCTAATTAATACCAAAATAGAAATTCTTAAAATCAAAAAAGAAAATAACAACATTGGAAGAAATATAAACATTGAATTAATTAATTAAAATAGGAGTTGGTTAAAAAAATAAATTGATTTTTTTTAAAGAATGAGAAATTTACCATTATCAAAGCATTTTAATATGCTATCTTAATTAATCTTCAAAATTTTGGGAAGTGGGTGCTATTATTTTGTATCTCTATTTTGTAGATGAGGAAACTAGGGCAAAGAGAGGTTAAATGTCTTGCCCACATATAGTAAATGTTTAAGACAGAGTTTGAACTGAGGTTTTCCTGACTTCTAGTCCAACATTATGCACTGTGCCACCTACATGACTTATATACCAAATATATTCAAAGTGTTCCCAAAATTTTATTGCAGTTTTAATCTATTAAAGTTTTAAACTGAACTAAGATTTTTGGGACACCCTGTATACCATATTTATATAAAAGGGTTATGCATAGTATAGTAATTTTTTGACTATAGCTTCAAATGGATTTACAGGATGACTATACCAATAATTCATAATTCTACCTAGAGTCCATCAATGAACTGATTTCTCAGAAGCCCCTATAATTTTCATAAAAACTCTTCCACTTTGCTTTTTTTAAAAAATCAACTTTAGCAGTCTAAGTTGAGGTGGAACCTTAGTGTTGTTTTAATTGACATTTTTCAAACTATTCGTGAATTGAAGCATTTTTTTCAAGTGGCTAATAATTGTTTGACTTTCTTCCTTAGTAAACTACTTCTTTATATCCTTTGGCTATGTATCAGTTAGAAAAATTACCTTTATTCTTATCAATTCTAATCAATTTATTCTATATTTGGAAATGAGATTCTCCTCAGAGAAAGTTGCTGCAAAGATTTTTTTTACCTGCTTCCTATTTAATTTTAGCTACATTGATTTTGTGTGTTTGAAATATTATCCATTTTATCTTCTGTGATTCTCTCTATCTCTTGATTGGTCATGAATTCTTCCCCTATCTATAATATGAAAGGCAATTTTAAATTTGCTCCTCTGAATTGTTTATGACATTATCTTTCATGTCTAAATCATGTATGTATTTGGAGCTTGTTTTGGTATATACTGAAGTGTTCAAAGTTAGTCTATATTTATATATCCTAATATTGAACCAATCTTGCATTTTTGTATCGAATCCAAACTACTCATAATTTATTATCTTTCCTATATGTTGCTAAAATCTCCAATCACATTTATTAAAGTTTATTTTATTATAACTATTTTTTATTAAAATTTTTGTGTCAATGTTTACTGGGTAATTTGGTCTATAGTTTTCTTTCTCTATTTTGAATCTTATTGATTCAAGTATTAAGACCATATTTGTAGCATAGAATAACTTTGATAGGATCCTTTCTCCTATTTTTGAATAGCTTATGTAATGTTGAAATTGTTATCTGAACCTTTTACAGATTTCACTTGTAAATTCATCTGGAATGGAAGAGAGAGTTCTTTGGAAACTCACTTATAGGTTGTTCAATTTCTTTTCCTAAGATTGGGTTACTTAAATTCTCTATTTATTCTTCTATTAATCTGGGTATTTTATATTTCTGTAAATATTCATTCATTTTATTAGCATATAATTGGGCAAAATAGTTTCTAGTAATTAATAATAAATAAAAACTAAAGACATACTTTCCCAAACTCTAAAGGGCTATGTAAATACTAGCTATAATTAGTATTATATAATATATATTTGTTATATGCTATATAGCCATGTGTACATTGCGCACAACACAGACAATATAACATTTGTCCCCTGTGTAAGTATATTGAAAGTACATGTGTGTACATGCATACACATATATATGTACTATTATTTATGCCATGCACTACCACTTATACTGTATATCATAACATATAAGGTACATCATTTGTTTAGTTTCATACATTGATGAATGTTATACAGGGTATATAGATACAGCTACATACAAAGTCTTAGTCGTTTTGATACCTCAAACAGAGGGCCAGCTAGGTGGCCCAGTAGATAGTAGTGTTGGATTTAAAAATCAGTTTGACAGACTACTGAACTATTTCTAGCCTGGACAAGCTACCCCCAGCCCCCAAGGTTTCCCAGCACAGTCTTCCTTATCTCCCCCTATGAAAACCCTAAAACTGAAGCTATCTTATCTGATGAATATTAACCTTCTTGAGGAATGTTTGTCTATGTTTGCCTGCTTAACAATATTTGCCTATTTAATGTATGTTTGCCAAATGCTTCCAGTCCCCTGACCCTGAAACCCCCCTCCCCAGATGCTTTCTGACCACCTGTCCCTGACACTACCTTGATAATTATGTATGTACCATCCCCCTTCCCCAAACATTTCTATATAAACTCTTGGCTAAGAATTCCAAGGGGTCGGTTCAGGCACGCCTCTCTGCCTAGGGACCCTAGCTATTATTGCTAGTGTTATAGCCAAAAAAGCTTATAGAAATATTATAGCTTATAGCTTATAAGAATATTATAGCCAAAAAGCTAAACTTAGCAATTAAGCAGGGGATTTTTTGGATAACGTCATGCCGGACTCAAGCAGGGCAGTTATCTTTCTGACTCACAGTCCCAGGGACAACTCCTGGCTGGAAGCCCCAGGGCCCCTAGATGAAACAGCCTTGAAGATTCCTAGACAGAACAGCCTTGAAGATTAAGAATCATATCCTGTGGCACCTGGAAGCATCCCTACTCCCTCTGTCTAGCTATTAGCTAACCCTAAGACAAAGGCACCTATATCCCAGAAACATATATATATTCCTTATTCTGAATGCCTCCACGGGACTCTCTTTGCTGAGTTTCCCCAGTGCGTACTGGCAATAAAGCTTTCTCTGTCTCAGTGGTCCTCAGGGGGTCGCACACCATCCCGGAACGAGCCCCCATATGTTAGGGTTCAAAATGGGTGGCCTCCAGAGGAACACATGAGACAATGCAATCAAAGCAGGAGAAAGCTTTATTGCCAGTACGCACTGGGGAAACTCAGCAAAGAGAGTCCCGTGGGAGCATTCAGAATAAGGAATATATATATGTTTCTGGGATATAGGTGCCTTTGTCTTAGGGTTAGCTAATAGCTAGACAGAGGGAGTAGGGATGCTTCCAGGTGCCACAGGATATGATTCTTAATCTTCAAGGCTGTTCTGTCTAGGAATCTTCAAGGCTGTTTCATCTAGGGGCCCTGGGGCTTCCAGCCAGGAGTTGTCCCTGGGACTGAGTCAGAGAGATAACTGCCCTGCTTGAGTCAGGCATGACGTTATCCAAAAAATCCCCTGCTTAATTGCTAAGTTTAGCTTTTTGGCTATAATATTCTTATAAGCTATAAGCTATAATATTTCTATAAGCTTTTTTGGCTATAACACTAGTAAAGAATGAGCCTCTTCTTACATATTGCATTGTCAGTGTGATTCTTCCTCCGGCCACGAACCTGAGTTAGGTATTAAAATTTGGGTACAACAGTAGGACAGACAGACAGGGATTTCTGAGTTCAAATCTGGCCTCAGACACTTCCTAGCTCTGCGACCCTGAGCAAGTCACTTAACCCACATTGCCTAGCCCTTGCCACTCTTCTACCTTGGAATCTATGATTCTAAGGCAGAAAACAAGGGTTAAAAAAAAAAAAAGCTTAGGTCAGAACTAAGATGCTTGGGACATTCTTTGTGTGTTGGTGTGCATGTGTATGTATGTGTTTATATTTATGTGTAGTTGGCCTATACTTGAAAGAAAACAAAGAAGAAATGAGACTTCTTTGCACAACAATATTTATAACAGCTCTTTCCGGTGGTAGCAAAGGGGTTGCCCGTCAAATGGGGACGGGCTGCCTAAATGATAAAACATATATGATCCCTCTTGTGCTTTCCGAGAGGATGCTGAGAGGGAGGCTGTGGTCCCAGCTGTAGTTCCATCAGCCCACCACAGCAGTCGCTGTCGCGGCCGCCGCAGTCCCACCACCTCTGTGGCCGCTGCTTGCCGCCGCCTTTGTAGCGGTTTTCTGCGCAGCCGCGACCCGCGCAGGCGCCCTGCCCTCCCTCCGCCCGGCGCCCCTCCCCGTCCCGCCCCTCCCCTCCCGGACGTATTCCCGCGCCCTCCTTCTTCTTCCGCTGCCTCCCCAGGTCCGGGGATCCCACCGGGACCGGGCGCCCGAGGTGCCTGCCGAGAGCGGAGATATGAGCAGCTGCCGGCGGGACGCCAATGAGGAGTTCAATGAACAGCTGAGGCTCCAGCAGCTCCAAGAGGAGGCCAAGCTCTCGGCCGGCGGCTCGCCGGAGGGCCCCGAGGGCGATGACCCTTACACTTTCGTGGACCCGGCCGATGGCACCGCCTACGAATGGGACCGGGACAAGAAGGCATGGTTCCCTAAGATTACGGAAGATTTCCTTGCCAATTATCAGGCCAATTATGGGTTCCCTGCTGATAGCTCCTCTTCTTCCGGTGGGCAGAAAGAGAAGCAGGCTGATGTGGAGGTAAAAGCTTCGCAAAAACCTACAGATCAAAAAGCCTCACAAAACCCTGAAAAGAAACAGAAAGGTGAAAAAAGAAAGCCTGAGCCAGGGTGGTTTCATGTCGAGGAAGACAAAAATACAAATGTATATGTGACTGGCTTACCTCCAGACATCACAAAAGATGAATTTGTACAGCTCATGTCCAAATGTGGCATCATCATGAGAGACCCACAGACAGAAGAATATAAAATTAAGCTTTATAAAGACAAACAAGGAAATCTTAAAGGAGATGGACTTTGCTGTTATCTGAAGAGGGAGTCTGTGGATCTAGCATTAAGACTTCTGGATGATGATGAAATCAGAGGCTACAAACTGCATGTGGAAATGGCAAAGTTTCAGCTAAAAGGAGAATATGATGCCAGCAAGAAGAAGAAGAAATGCAAAGACTATAGGAAGAAGATGTCACAGCAACAAAAACAGCTGGATTGGCGACCTGAAAAGAAAGCCAACACTGCTCGAATGCGGCATGAGCGGGTGGTTATTATCAGGAATATGTTCCACCCCAAGGATTTCGAGGCAGATCCATTGGTACTAAATGAGATCCGGGAAGATCTCCGATCAGAGTGTGAAAAGTTTGGGCAAGTTAAGAAGGTCCTTGTATTTGACAGACACCCAGATGGAGTGGCCTCTGTGTCCTACAAAGAACCAGAAGAAGCTGACCTGTGTATACAAGCCCTCAATGGGAGGTGGTTTGGTGGTCGTCAGTTAAATGTGGAAGTGTGGGATGGTGTGACTGATTTTCAGGTGGAGGAGACATCCAGAGAGAGGGAAGAAAGACTGAAAGGTTGGGAGTCTTTTTTAGAGCATCATAACAAACAGAAAGAAACCGATTCTGCTGATCCAAATTCTGCTTCTGGAAGTGTGGCCCTGGCAAAAGGGAAATCATCCCCAGCGGATATGACCTCACCTGGAGCAAAGGAGGAAGCTGGTAATGGGGAATGCAGTAGAGGAGGGACCCAATCTAAGGACAGCAGTTTGGGCCTCGGTGATAATCAAGTCCAGGGATGCCATTAACCCCTTAAGCATGCTTTGTAGGGCAATGTTTGGATTTCTTTCTTTGTGCTTCTGGGTGATTACTGGTAGTATTTCCATGAATACATGCATATTAATCAGATGTCATCCACTTAGTGCTTTGAAGTTTTCATTAAAAGCAGTATTTAATGAGGAACTAAAAATATTTGTTAATGGGCTGACCTAGTGAAACATCCCAAGTCCTTCGTGCGAGTGAACTGAATTTGTTTTTGTCAGATCCTTGCTTGTAAAGTCTAACGGTATCTAAATGTGTGAAGTATGTTGTAGTCTAATTTCAAAATTTGTGATCATAAGACTAAAAATAATTTGGTAATATTTAAATCGAATTTAAGGCTTAAGTTGAATTTTAAACATCACTATTAAATGTTTTTCTATTTTAAAAAATGATGAAATTGATAGTTTCAGAGTAATCTGGGAAGACTTGTACGAACTGATGCAGAGTGAAGTGAGCAGAACCAGTAGAATAATTTATACAGGAACAACAATATTGTAAAGATAAACAACTGAAAGACTTGAACTCTGATCATCATGATAACCAACCATGATTCCAGAGAACCCATTATGAAACATGCTATCCATCTCTTGATGGAGAGGTGATGGACTCAGGGTGCAGAATGAGATATATTTTTTGGACATGGCCAATGCAGGAATTTGTTTTGCTCGACTATGCATATTTGTTACAAGGGTTTTGTTTTGTTTTGTTTTCAGTGGGAGAGGGGAGGAGGGAGGGAGAGAATAGATTTTTGTTAATTGAAAAAAAATTAATTAAAAAAGAGAAAAGTAGCTAGGCCAGACAAATTATATACATAATAAATCTGTGCTGGATTTAATATATTTTTCAAAACATTGAGGGATTGATTTTCAATATATTTCAAAGAAGTGTATGAAATGATTGGAAGAAACCATGCATAATATTTCTTCAACATTTCAGTACTTTAATAGACTTTGATCTCATCAGTGTAGGTACTGCCTTCACTGTTGCAGATTGCAACCTAACCTAATTCTCTTTCACATCTTCCCATAAATCCCCACCAAGGGACCCAATGCTAGTGCTGGGGGCCTTTCTCTAGATTTCTTGACATTGTTACCTCTCACTTTCCCTTTGTGACTGGCCCTCTTTTTCTGGTAATACACCTCTCTGATAACAGTCTTCATACTACTTCTGCAGAATTCTTCATTGATAATGTGTTAGAGTATTATCACCCAAAAATGGTGACTGAGAGGACGTTAGCAACAACTGATCTATATAGCTACTTGTTCATCTCTGTAAAAATGTTGAGATTAACTTATGTACATATCTAGAGTGTCCTTGATGAAAAATATAAGAAGGGAATACATGGGCTCTTGTAGACAATTTTCTACAACAGACCACATCTTTGCAGTCACATAATTGATTGAAAGGTATGGGGAATACATGATCCTACTATGTTTATTGTTATTACCAAAAAAAAGTTTGAGTCAGTAAAGTACAATAAAAAACTCTTCCAAAAATCATATAAGATTCTGTGATAAATATAAATAAGGATAACATTGCTCAAAGGGTTTTTCCCCCAATTGAATGTAAGCTCCTTGAGGACAAGAGTTATTTTGAATAAATGCTTGGAGATTGGTTTTTTGATCATCATTATCAAGAAAGACATAAAATAGATAAATATATATAATGGGGGATGGGACCATGAACCAGCTCTTTTTTCTTCTTTTTTAAACCTTACCTCCTGAACTAGTAACAACTTAAGGCAGAAGGGCAAGAGCTGGACAAAATGGGTTTAAGTGACTTGCCCAGGATCCCACAAGGTGTATTTGAGATCAGATTTGAACCCAAGTACTCCATACTCCAGGTCTGGCGCTCTATCCATTGTGCCACCTACTGGCCCCATGACTTGGCTTTTATGAGCAGGGGCAGAATGTTCATCTGATACAATCATGTATATTTAGGAGTTTTTGTGGACATTGTATAACTGGTTCCAGTCAGCTGACCATGTGGTGAAGAAGAGCCTCTTTGAATGGCCATGTCTCAAGAACCTGGGGGAAAGGAGGGAAAAAGAATCTAAAAGACATTAGTAAACCAGAACCTGGCTCTTCCCTTGGTGTGATTTCTTCCTGTCTTGCAGCTTTCTGGTGAGAAAAAAGTGCTGTGAAGGAAGGAACTTCAGATCCTTCTGAGGCTAGCCAACATACAGTCTGTGAAAATGGGCCTTGGTTTTTTTGCCCTTGGTTTCATTTGTTTTTGTTTGTTTGTCTGTTTGTTTTCATTTTCAGTAAAAGAGCTTGAAACCAATGGCCTGGTGTGTTTTGGAAAGGTCAAGAGAGGTAGCCCATCACAGTAAAACTCTTTTGGGTCATTTTTATAGTGCTTTTTTGCCCTTGGATTTCTAGCAAGAGAGGAAGGGATATTCTTTCTCCTTTCTACCTCCAGTGGCAATGGTAGCTTGTAGCAAAAGCATATACCAGGGGCAGCTAGGTGTGGATATGTGTTTGCCTAACCCTGAATCCCTGACTGATTTCCCGGGAATGTTCTAGGCTTTTTTCTTCCTTTCTTTTTCCTTTTTTGAGCATGGGGTTGAGATCTTGAGAAAGGAACATTTCCATATTTGGAGGTTACCTTTAATTCAAGAGTTCCCAAAATCCTGAGTGGGGCAACCACTATGCAACAAGAAAAGATTTCCTTAGGGGGAAAAAGGTAAGAAAGAAAGGTTTTCCTTAAGAGTACTATTTTTAAAAAACCCTTACCTCCCATCTTAGAATCAATACTGTGCATTGGTAACAAGGCAGAAGAGCAGTAAGAGCTAGGCAATGGGGGTCAAGTGATTTGCCCACAGTCACACAGCTAGAAGGTGTCTGATTTGAACCCTGGATCTCCCTTCTCTAAGCCTGAGCCTCAATCCACTAAGCCTCCTAGTGGCCCCTACTTTTTTTTTTTTTAAAGGAAAAGAGTTCTATTTCCAAGGTCAACATATACCTGAAGGACTAAAGAGAGTCCTTCCCTGGGTGGGCAGGTGACATGGACTTTGCCAATATAGAGTTGTTGTGAGTTGCCTGAAGAATGCAGGTAAGAGGTGAATGTGGAATGTTCAGGAATCTCTGAAAGTGTCTTTAGTTTCTAAGGGGAGTATACAAGTGAGAAAGCCTACAGAATATTCTGTTTTTTATGTATTTTTTCACATACACACATTTGAATTCTTTGCATCTTGTGAAGTTTCAGTGATGAAAGAAATAAAGGCTTTATTATACCTTTTTTTTTTTTTTTTTAAAGAAAGAAGAGGAAGAAGGAGAAAGGTCAAGAGAGTGAGTCAGCAGGCGGTCTGGGAACAGAGTCTATGCTGGAGTTTGTAGCTAGCCCATTAAGCTTTGAGGCCCTGAGGAGTAGGGAGATACTTTCAGGCCCCAGGAGTAGCTGGGGGGGATCATTGTTCTAATAGTGATGCTGTACTTGGATGTGTTCTTGGTGGGACCAATGCCCTGGTGACAGCCTAAACTCTTGATCCACATTTTCTAGCAACTGAGGTGACACAGGGGAGAATATTCCACCAAAATATTGGGGGAATGTTTGTACTTATGTGCTTCTTATATCATTGAAGCAAATATCTCTTTGTAAAAACTAATTGATGTTGGAGGAGCTAGGTTGCTGAGTGGATAGAGAGCCAGACATGGAGATGGGAGGGTCCTTGGTTCAAATCTGGCTTCAGACCTTTCCTAGCCATGTGACCCTGGACAAGTCACTTAACCCCAACTTCCTAGCCCTTCCCACTTTTCTGCATTGGAACTGATATTTAGATTCTAAGATTAAAACTAGACTTAGACTAAACTAAGACTAAAAACTAATTGATGTTAACTGGTTGGAACTGGTCCACTGGTGATTAAAAGAAGGAGTAACACACTGGAATGAGAATCTAACCTGACAGCTTAAGAGAAGTTCAACCTTCCCTGAGGAGACATGGTTAGCTTTGGCCTAGAAGGGTAAGTTCTGAATCTTGACTGCAGGTATGTGCACCAAAGATATTCTTCACAACCGTGTAGGAAGTCCAATGCAACATCCAAAGAGAAGACAGATTCTCTGTAGACAGCGAGGTCCTCCAGATGCTCCTGCTTGCAGATAACATTAAAATGATTGTTTCGAGCTTCAGAATGTCACAGAGCTCCCAGATAATAATCAGCCTAACAGTCTATATAGGGAAAAAAGAAAAGGATGAATGAATGAAAAAGCATTTACTATGTGCAAAAGGTATATTAAGACAGATGATAGTTACTACAGATAGATTCTATAGATAGCTATCATGGGCATTTGATAGTAACTTGCACTCATATATCACTGAACTTTACAAAGCACTTTCCTCAACTCCAATCTGAGGTAAATAATACAAGGACTGATACTCTTTTTAAAATTTAATTTAATTTTTAAATTTTATTTTTCCATGATTATATGATTCTTCTTGTCTCCTTCCCCTCTCCCATAGTTGACAAGCAACTCCACTGAGTTATACATGTATTATCACTCAAAACTTATTTCCATCCTAGGTTCAAATCTGGCCTCAGACACTTCCTAGCTGTGTGACTCTGGGCAAGTCACTTGACCCCCATTGCCTAGCCCTTACTGCTCTTCTGCCTTGGAGCCAATACACAGTATTGTATTGACTCCAAGACGGAAGGTAAGGGTTTTAAAAGAATTTTTTTAATTAAAAAAAATGAACTTATTTCCACATTATTCATTTTTGTAATAATCTTTTAAAACCAAAACCCCAAATCATATACTCATAGAAACAAGTGACAAACCATATGTTTTCTTCTAGATTTCTATTCCTACAATTCTTTCTCTAGATGTGGATAGCATTCTTTCTCATAAATCCCTCAGAATTGAAGGATTGATAATATTGATACTCATTAAACTCTAGTGGCTCCCTATTACCTCTAAGATCAAGAGCAAAACTTTCTAGAATTAAAAACCCTTCATTTACTACATTTCTGGGCTTATTTATTACTCCCCTTTGTGAACCCTAGAGTTCAGCCAAACTGAAGAGGAGGCTTTTTGTTGTTCTTCACACTTAACATTTCCATCTCCCATTTTGTGCATGGGTTCTCTCATATGCTTAGGATGTGCTCCCCTCCTCAACTCTACCCCTCAGCATCTTAACTTCCTTTCAGAACTTAGCTCAGATGTTTCCTTCTACATTAAGTCTTTTCTTGATTCTTCTAGCTGCCACCTCCTCCATCTCATCTTGAAAATCATCACCATGCATCTATTTTGCACACACATATGTGTTTCTGTGTAATTATAATTCCTCCAACCACCATAGAATAAGGGAAAGAAAAGGGAATAAGCGTTTATATAGTATCTACTATGTGCCAAGCCCTGGGCTAAGTGGTTCTTTTTAGCCCTTCCCTTTCTCTTAGAATCAATGTTGTGTATTGGTTCCAAAGCAGAAGAATGGTTATAGCTAGACAATGGAAGTCAAGTGAATTGCCCAGGGTCACACAGCTAGGAAGTGTCTAAGGTCAGATTTGAGCCCAGGACTTCTTTTCTCCAAGTTTGGCTGTCTATCCACTGAGCCATCTGGTTAGTCCTGGCTAAGTGCTTTTGCTAATATTACTAATAAATTTCATTTGTTCCTCACAACAACCCTACAACGTAGTTGTTATTACTATCATCCCCATTTTATAGTTGAAGAAACTGAAACAAACAGAGGGTAAGTGACATGTTCAGGGTCACATAGCTAGTAAGTGTCTGAGGTCAAATTTGAACTTGGGTCATTATGACTAGATGCAGAACTCTTATCCACTACACCACCAGCTGCCTTGGAATGTAAGTTCCTCAAGGGTAAGGACTGTTTGGTATTTGTCTTCATATTCCAAGCACCTAGCTCATTGCCTAGCATATAGCAGGCATTTAATAAATGCTTATTCCATAGATAAAAATCTATATTTGTCCAACTCCATAACCAAAATTATATTTGGTCCTTACTTTTTCCCATATCTGGTTTGTATAAAACTAAGACGTAGCCTATATTTATTTTTCAGTGTGTGTGTGTGTGTGTGTGTGTGTGTGTGTGTGTGTGTGTGTGTGTGTATCTTTGCCCTTTTGAAAAAAAATCTCATTTTAGGGATACCATTTATTTTTAACTGGGAATCATTAAATACCATAATTTCCCCCAATCAAAACTTCAGAATCAAAGACAATGAAAAGATGAATGGTGGCAGGTATAACTAGGCAAAACATAATACCTAATAATGACTTGCCCATGAGAAGTGGCATAAAAGATGATCAAGGACCTTTCTGACTGGAAGAGGAAGTGGGTCATTTTATACTGAGGGTAAGAGAATCCTAGTAGCTGTACTGGCATCCACAAAATATTAAAAGAACCCAAAGAAGGCTTCCAGTACTTTGTAGGGTTTTTCTGGGGGATTCACAGAGAAAAAAAGAATTGAATGAGATGAAAATGCATAGGTGGAGGGCAGTTCTCAAAAAAAAAAAGTAAAAACTATTTAAAAACCATATGAGGGGGCAGCTGGGTAGCTCAGTGGATTGAGAGCCAGGCCTAGAGACGGGAGGTCCTAGGTTCAAATCCCATCTCAGACACTTCCCAGCTGTGTGACCCTGGGCAAGTCACTTGACCCCCATTGCCCACCCTTACCACTCTTCCACCAAGGAGCCAATACACAGAAGTTAAGGGTTTAAAACAACAACAACAACAACAACAACAACAACAACAACAAAAAACATATGAGGGGGCACTGAGGTAGTTCAGTGGATAGAGAGCCAAGCCCAGAGATGAGAAGTCCTGGGTTCAAATGTGACCTCAGACACTTTCTAGCTGTGTGACCCTGGGCAAGTCACTTAATCCCAATTGCCAAGCCCTTGCTGTTCTTCTCCCTTAGGATTAGTTTGTTATAAAACAGGAAGTAAGGATTAAAAAAAAATAAAATAAAGGCATAGCTACAACGCTACAACTATTTGCTATATTTTGTACTTTTGTATTTTTTATCTCCTTGGGAGTATATGCTTGGCAAATTTGATCTCTGTATCAAAGGGAATAGATATTTAAGCAACTTTTTAAAAAATTATAATTTCTAAATTTTTTTTTTCAGAATGTTTAGATCTGACCACTAACAGCATATATCCTGCCTATTTTTCCACAAACCCTTTAACACTGACTATTGTCAATTTACTGCAAAGGCTAAGAAATAAAAGCTCAGATTTGTTTATATTTTGCAATTCTCTTATAATTAGTAATTTTAAGTAATCTTTCATACATTTTTTTAACCTTTACCTTCTGTCTTAGACTCAATATTGTGTATAGGTTTCATCTGGAGTCAAATTGTGGTCCATGAATGTAATAGAATATTACTGAGCTATAACAAACAATTATGGTAAATACAGAGAAGCATGGGAAGACAAATGAACTGATACAGAGTGAAGTTACGTACCAGGAAAATATTGTAGAAGATGTCTACAAGAACATAAATGGAAAGAATCTTAAAGTGAACTCTTGTGTTAAGTACAATTTCTAAGTAAATTTGGTCCTGAAGTAGAGAAAGTGCACCTATTTCCATTCTTTGCGAAAGTTAAGTATTGTATTTACAGATTATGCTGTGAGGGACATTGTGGAAGCCATTTGATTCTGTTGATTAGTTTTGTGAAACTGGTTGTTCTTTTATTCTTTCCTACAAGGCATAGTTTGTTGATTGGAGCGGTGGGGGAAGGACACCCTCCGAAAGAAATGAAAAATGAAAAACAATTTTTTGAATAAGAGAACATATGGAGGGATTTTATCTCTGCTTGGATAAAAATATAATGAACATGAGGTTCTTCGTAAGGGGTAAATTACTACATAAATGTTAGTTATTTATTATTAGGCATCAGCAGAAAGAGGGCCACACCAATGAAATCATAAATCATAGAAGCCTTAAAATATAAATACATTTAAGAGTTAGGTGTAGATATTATAGCTATAATGGACATTTCTGTCAATCATTTCACTTTTCTTTCCTTGAGCTTTGTTCAAGGATGAGCTGATCTTCAAAGAGATGGCGTCCTTTCCTAGACAGCCTAATCCTTAAGCACTCCAATTAGCCCGTCCCCACTCCTACAAAGTAATGGGGTAAAGAACCCGACCCCACACTTCTCCCCTGAATCCAGGGCGCTTTGCCACAGGATGCCTTTTCGTTCAGCCTCATCACTTCTTCTCTATCACCTGCCCTCCCCCGGTACAGAGCCCTTTTCCCCTCGGCTTGGGGCCAGAGATAAGCCGAGGGGGGTAGGGGCAGTCCCCCATCCCTCTCCCTTTCCCGGGGGGGATGGCTCCAATCCAGGACAAACAGCTGGCACAGAGGAAACACTGCGAGGTGGGAGAGCTCCGCAGTCCCCATTCTACTAACCTGAGCCATCTGGCGATAGAAACAGAAACGCAGGAGGGGGTAGAAGGTTATGGGGGTGGGGGTGGG